>NC_046372.1:18580637-18880637 GCF_011125445.2 Fundulus heteroclitus
GGGCAATTGTTTTGCAGCTATCGACAAGGGGACAGTTAAATGTGCTGTTGTAAAATATACAGGTGGAACCTTATCAGTACTGGATACAGTATACCGAGAGAAAAAAAACTGGTTGATGTGGCATAGTCAAATGTGTTTAATAATCACTTTAATTGCAATATTAATTATTACAGTTCGACACTTGAAAAGGCGCACCAGAGGGTAATTATTTCTAACTGAATCATAACTAGCAAAGTTCCGATTAATTAATCCACACACGGTCCACGCGGGTTTTGATCTTCTGCGCTTTTGTTGTTTTTCGCTCTCCGTTCCCGTCTGCCGTCGCTTGTCCGGCTCTCGCCTTTTTCTCGGTCCGCCCACACAGCCGTTCGTAAAGCTCGGCCCCTCCCTCCCACGTTTCGAACGCCAGTCTGTCAAAATTCAACTGCAACATCGAGGTGAACGAAAGGCGGTCAGCTTGCAAATGTTAATGTGTTTCATTCTATTGAGAAGTGGAAGTAAATAAACAAAATGCGTGGCATGTCTTTCCTTTTATGTATGCAGCTACTTCCTGGAGGTCAGTTATCTGTCAGGATCATAAAATGATTTATCTTGGGGGGACAAATCCATGACACCCCCCCCCCCCCCCCCCCCCCTTGCTTTCCACCTATGGATGTGTGATAATGTTGGCGAATGTCATGGTGATGATATGACATGCACTAAATAATCAACAGCAGTGATAAAGTTGCATCTGCTGTTTTGGCTCATAAACAACATTAGTTACGTTTCTTAATGAATTTATAAGAAGATCTGAATGTGTGCCCCCCCCCCCCCCCGCCCCAAAGCGTTTTCTGATGCTTTAAACAACAAACATCACCAAATATAAAGCCTGAATGCTTAGTACTTAACTAATTAAGCCACGTTAATTAGCTAACATTTGTAGCAGTCCAAGCAGTTCTTTGCATTTCTATCGCGACCACGCTACATTTGCGATGTACCGCTATTATGAAAGATTTGCTCATGAGTTGGCCATAATTAGTACGGAAAGAGTCCCTTGTTTTCAGAACTAACTCTGAGTGTTATTGCTATTTTTTATTTTTTTTTCACTCAATGAAGCATTCATCTCCTCCAGGTGCTCAAATGCTTTATCTCAGTGTTGTCTCTGAGCAGAAGCGCCTGATCATCTTAATCACCATACTTCCTAAAAACAAAAACAAAAAAAACACCCATTCAGTCTTAATAAAGCGGGACTGAATGAAAGCTTGCGTTTCTTGTGTGTTTCTTCTGTTTAAAAGGTTTTCCACTGGGGGACTGAATGCTGTCTCAGATTGCGTGAACAATATCTCCTTACACAGGAGCTCCGCCACTTGAAATCCTATAGCCAGTTTGAGCCTGCGAAGGAACCAGCGTTTGCTCATTGGCGCCTTTTCGGGGATTTTAGCCATATTTTAGTGCCGTTTACCCCAGGTTGTAGTGTTGGTGTCGTGTTTTTTAATGGCGGTTTGCCTTGTGGGTGCATTTTTGTTGTCGTCAGGCAAGTCCCTGCACTGCACTGCGGGCCTGCCCGAGTGGAGATTCTTCAGGAGGGAGATCTCTTTCTTCTGAAAAGCGTCTTACCAAGAGCTATTAATTATTAACTGCGAGAGCTAACATCAAAGGAGCAGACTTGTGCTGAATTAAATGTGGGGTGGGGTGGGGTGGCGGGGCATCAGCGTGGAGCTGAGAGGAAAACTGTGGAAAAAGCCGCGCTGAGGTTCCACTCTGCTCGCTTTTGAACTTTCCAAGTACAAAAGTGAAGAAGGGGATGAAAAGAGCGATGTTGGTTTATGTAAAGAAGGCAGGTTGAGGGAGAAGGAGGCCCGTATTTACGGCGCGTCGCTGATTTAACGTTGCGTCGGCCCTCGTTCACTGTTGGGAAAGACGGAATCGGCTCGCCGGGTTAATGGGCCTTTAATGAGATCTGAAAGACGGATTCATAAGCATCTTCTTTGTGGGGAAATGTAATTTAGTCAGAGTCATGATGTGTTTACATTCAATATTAAATCAACAGATTATGATTCATATACGACTCGATATGAGAGACCTTCTGTTAGTTTGGTTATGTGACGTTTCTGTTTAGCCCAACAGGCGTTGGCGAGTGGTGGAAATCATAACCAACTTGTAGAATATACACAAATTTAAAAAAAATTTGAATAAATTGGTAATACACACCATGTTAAACATGTATTTATAGTCAAACATTGTTTTTATCCAGCCTCATAATATTTGACAGCACTCACAAAATGTGATCTTGCACCTGGCTTTAACTTTTTCTTAGTTTCAGGCCACTTTGTTTGCCAGTTTTAACAAAAAAAAAAAAAGTCTAAAACATCAGTGTGAAGAAAAAAAAAAGTTTTAAATTCTGCCTTTTTTTTTTTTCCATGTCATGCCAAGTTCAGAATATTCCCAAAACGGTTGTGAGAGACGATGCGGCGCCGGGCTGAATTGATGTTTTTAGGTACGAAACAAAAGCACAAAGTGCATGAATTATGTATCGGGTATAGTAAGGAAGTAAGTAAACTTTATTTATAGAACACCTTTCACAGGTCAAAAAAAACAACACAAAGTGCTTTACAAAAACAACTAGCATGAAAATGAAAACACAGAGGATGAAACATAAAAACATAAAAGTAGAGATAAAACAGCAGATGTACAGCAGAAAAAAATCATACAGTATAAAAAAAATAAATCTGGTCGGAATAAATGAGTCTCCGTCTGCTTCTGAAGAGAATCAATTCAATTAAATTTTATTTATATAGTGCCAATTCATGATACATGTCATCTCAAGGCAATTTATAAAGTCAAATTCAGTCAGATTATACAGATTGGTCAAAAATATTTTTTCCTCTCTAAGGAAACCCAGCAGGTTGCATCAAGTCTCTCCAAGCAGCATTCACTCCTCCTGAAAGAGCGTAGAGCCACAGTGGACAGTCGTCTGCATTGTTGATGGCTTTGCAGCAATCCCTCATACTGAGCATGCATGAAGCGACAGTGGAGAGGAAAACTCCCCTTTAACAGGGAGGAAACATCCATCAGAACCAGAACCAGGCTCAGTGTGAACGCTCATCTGCCTCGACCCACTGGGGCTTAGAGAAGACAGAGCAGAGACACAGAAAGCACAGAAGCTCACATTGACCCAGGAGTACTTTCTATGTTATGCGGTAGTAGCGGATTATCTGCCTCCCCTGGGTGATGTCACAGCTGACAGAACGCCAGACCAGGTGTACCTTCTATGAAGAGAGAGAAAAAAATGACTTAAAAAGTTAAAAGCTGAAGTGACAACAAGTAATGAAAATTGGAGAACAGTAGGAGAACTCAGCAGAGTGAGAGCAACAGAATCAAGAACAAGGAAGCAACACACCCTCGGCTGTAAAGGATTCATCCCCTCTAGACTGAAAATGTTTTAGGGGAACCATTAACGGCCTTTAGACCGGAGGCTCTGCAGGACTGAGAAGAGGTGTAGGGTTCTAAAAGGTCCAGAGAAACGTGCGGCGGAAACGGATCACGCATGGAGCAGCGAGCTCTGAACGTGATCAGTAAAGTTCACCGTGCGTACAATCGAATTATCTAGAATAAGGTGTATTATATCTAACCGGTAACGCATCAAAAGGTTGCAATGTTCATGTAGCTGGAAATCTCAGGTGGTGTTTGAGTGGCAGAGCTTGCTTACAGTCAGTCTCTAGCTCAGCGCTTTGTACTTAAAAGCATATTTTCTTAAGACTTCATCTTCTAGTCCTGTTTCCGTTCCATTTGGGCCAGTTGACTGTTATGAAATATGAAAGGGTTATAACTCAGGATCAAGCCCAAATAACTCTGAGCGATAATCATAGCCACATTTTATTGCAGCAGACCATGAGTGGGTTCTAAAAAGCGAAGTAGGAAAGTGCTTAGTTAAGTACGAAACCTCCCCAAGGCGGGTACGAGTCGTCCCAGGCTCGAGACAAATCTCTGGTGTGAGACGTGGAGGGTCCTGAATTTATAATCTAAATGTTGGTTGAAAACGACCGGCTAAAAGCTCAGTTGTGTCTGGATTTTAAAAATAACCATTTAGGGATGCACGCATGAGGCTTTTAGCCATTTTATTCAAAGTCTATAGACAACATTAACCCAAAGAGTCCTCCTGGAGGACCATATCTGCTCTTCTTGGGGTAAAAGAATGAGGATCCGCGTTTTTTTATTTTTTTTATTTCCTTTTAAGCACTCCGTGTTCTCATAACTCAATGGAGTTTGTCTTTGCTTTAATTTGTCTGCCTGAACTCATTCCTGGTTGGGACAAGTTGTCCGGAGAAGTGGCTCGGCATCACGTCGCTGAAAACGTCACCTCAGGAATCAACGTGACGCTCTGTGAAGGCCTCCCCCACGCATACCACCCGGCCTCCTCCTCCTCCTCCTCCTCCTCCTCCTCCTGGCCTGCAGCTTGGCGCGGTGACGCTCTCCAGCCAGTCGGCACCAGAGTCGCGGCGCTGCGCGTTGTCGCTTTGATCCCCCCCCCCCCCTCTCTCTCTTCCTGCCAGTTATTAAGAGCGCTGGCAGGGACCCAAGGGCACTTGATAATACCAGGATATGATCCTAGCTGCTCTCCTTTAGATCTTGTGCAGCAGACATCAAAAACGTTGTCTAAATAGGGCAGCACGAATCGACAGGGGTAGAGGAAGGATTGTCGGGGAAAGGCAGGAGTTGAGATAAAACAACAGCTTTTCATTCCTTTTTTTTTTTTTTTTTGACAAGGGAATGCCAATTTGGATTCTGCCAGTAGATACCTTGGGTTCTGCAAATGCAAGCATTTCTTTTATCTCTCTCGTCTGTAGCAGAACTCTTCAAAAAAGGGCCCCTGCGCTGGAACTTTTTCCTGCCTCTCTCTCTCTCTCTGTGTCTCTCACATGAAAGACGCTCACATTTTCTAACAGCTGGAAACCCCTGATAACTTTGTTCAACTTTTTTCTCAGCGACGCTCCGCTGACTCCGGTTCAAATTCCACTCTTGTCGTGCAGGGGTTGCATCACATGGAAATCGGTGTGTTAGTCCTTGCTTCAGGAGGAGGAAGGGGAGGGGTGGGGTGGGGGGGGGGGGCTGCTTTTTGGATTTCTGTCACATGGGTTTTGCTTTAATGTGGTGCAGATTTACATGGGATGACATCACGGGACTTTGGAGGAATGAACCGAAGGGCCACATGTGCGCCCCGGCAAATGTAATCACTGGCTTGTTTACTTCTCCCTGTTGGTTCTCTCTTTGATTCCTCTCTCTTTCTCTCTCATGGCATGCATGTGGCGGCTATATCCTCGGGGACAGGGCGCCCTCTAGTGGCCGCGCGTGAAAGCGGCGCGGCGGGCGCAGCTGATGGTGCAACTTGTTGTGCACTTGCCTGCGCTCTTGTTGATCGTGCCTGACTGTTCCTGTGCTCTGTGTGTTGGCAGGCGAAGAGAGCGGTGCAGCGCGGAGCCACGGCCGTCATCTTTGATGTGTCGGAGAATCCGGATGCCATCGATCAGGTTTGTACACACCTAGGATTACTCAGGCGTCTACGCTCTTCTGCCTGATCCTCCTCCATTGTTTTTTATTTATTTTTTTGTTTTGTTTCCCAACCCCATCGCCCTAAAAAGGTGCCCACATGCCCTGCCCACATGCCCTGCCCTCCTCCTGTTTGTCTAAACAAGGATCTTCTTCATATCTTTGGATGCTGGATTCTTTAATGACAAGTTCTCTGAAAATGGACAGTCAGGTTCAGCTTCCACTCCCAGACCGTGACCGAGCTCATAATTGTGCAGGTAGAGCACGTTACCTCACCTCCCGAGACCTCGGAGCACGCTGTACAGTAACAGCCCGAGTCCGCTGTCACACACACACGTCCACATGCTCGGCCTTTCTCGGCATTTCTTGATTGCCGTGTCTTTGCCGCATAATGCCTCAGTTGTTCCCTTGAGCGCCTTTGTCACAAGAATTCTCCTGTGGTATTCATCCCTGCAACGCCAGGCCCGGACTTGCAGAGGGAGAGAGTTTTTTTTTTTTTTTCTTCTTTCTTTCTTCTCTGCTGCTGGGTCGTAAAGTGCGTAGCTGAGAGATAAAAGGGATTGCGCGCAGACCACATGAAAGGCAGCGCCGGGCGGCTGTGTTAAATTCCCCCGAGAGGCTTTTCCAGTCGGCGCGGAGCGATCGGCAGAAGACGGGGAGTCACGAGGCCCGAGGGGCAGGGAGGAGGAGCTGGGGGAGAATTAAGGTCCCTGGGCCAGAATTAGATGAAGTCTTGTAAAAGTTAATACACTTGACCTTGGTGTTTTTCTTCCTCCAAATTCGCACCACGATGCAAATCCTGATGCAAAGTCGCATTACCTTTCCTTTTTTTTTTTTTTATGAAGAGACACAACCCAGAGAAGTTAATGCAACTAACTGACGTTGGACTCACGGCGTACGTCACAGCCGACCCGTCAAGCCGCAAGCTCTTGCTGACACACCTGTGTGTCATGCTTGCATTTAATGGAGCGGAGTTATTAGCATGAACGGCGCCCTGGGCGAGGCCACCCCCCAAAAAAAGCTTTAAAAGCTTCGCAAGCCTCCGCGGATGATTTGTTACATCTCCCCTCTACTCCATCCATTTATATATACATGTTACATTCAGAAATACCAATCTCATGACATATAGATTTATCATAATTGTTTTGAAGCAAACAAACGATAATGAGGTTCAGTTAGAGGTGATGATATTCTGTGTAATACGCTAAGACTTGATGTCTTTCGAACACACAAAGCACTAAATTGGCAGGATACCTGCTCACCCTGTTCTCATAGCGCTAGTGCCACCCTGACGCTGATCCCGCCCCGGTTGGGGAGCCATGTCGGCCGTATAAAAAATAAAAAAATAACTGCGGGTGGTTTCATGCCATAGGCCAGATCTGAGTCAACTGGGGGCAGATGGTTCACACCAGAGGAAGAACAGTTCCTGGGTATTTCTGACATGAAAACACATGAAACGCATGAAAACACGAAAATCCAGTTTTTTTCTGTTCATGTACAGCACTTTGAGTTGTCTTGTTACAGAAAAGTGCTATAAAAATAAACTTGAACTGCAAAAAGGGAACTAAAAGTAAGTAAAATTTTCTTGAAATTTAATTTTTCTTTGATTTGAACAGCTAAATGAGACTATTTGCCAATGGGATGAGTAGTTTTACCCCTAAAATAAGATATTTCGATATCCTGCTCTACATGGAGATGAATTGTTTGAAGTGCAAAAATCTTATTCCATTGGCAAATAATCGTATTTACCTGCTCAAATCAAGGAAAAATACACAACTTTCAAGAAAATTTTACTTACTTTGAGTTCCCTTTTTGCAATGATTTTGTTTTTTTACAGCACAATAAAATAGGTTTTTTTTACCGCCTGTCATGTCTATGTTATTATTTCATGATTTAAATCTGTGCTGTAGAAATGAACAGATTTTTAGAGTGCATGTTTTTCTTCTCGGTATGCAGTTTATTATCTATATCTCTCTCTCTCACTGTACACATTTCAACAAGATTAGCCGCGTGCTACTAATTTACATTAAGAATATTTTTTTTTTTCTGTCTCCAGCTTAACCAGGTAGCCGAGGATCCTCTGAAGCGGCCGGTGGTTTACGTGAAGGGCAACGATGCCGTCAAGCTCATGAACATCGTCAACAAGCAGAAAGTGGCCCGAGCTCGGATCCAGCACAGGCCACCGAGGGTAAGGGCTCGCACCGACGCCGTGAAGCGCGCGGCCAAGGCGCCGTGAACGCGTGTAAGGCCGATGTGAAGCGCATGTTGGGATCAGGGCAGAGAAGTGAGGCCATGTTGGTGGTGAGAAGTTTTAGATGTAGGGAACCAGTGTAAA
This sequence comes from Fundulus heteroclitus, assembly GCF_011125445.2. NCBI lineage: Eukaryota > Metazoa > Chordata > Actinopteri > Cyprinodontiformes > Fundulidae > Fundulus > Fundulus heteroclitus. The sequence goes on from NC_046372.1 coordinate 18,588,499, forward strand.
TTCCTGCTCTGAAATGAGACTGTGTCTTTTTTTTTTTTTTTTTTTTTTCCTCGCTGCCCCCAGGCTGACGGCTTTTTCACAGCTCTGTGACAGATTAATATCAGCCGGTCAAAGGCCTGTTTGTTTGCTTGGCTTTTGGATAAAAGGCCAGCACGCTTTGAGGTCAAATAACTTGACATAATGAAATTCTGGGATAAAAGCCTATTTGATAAAGAAAAAAAAAAGAATTTCACTGGCGAGGAACTAAATGAACTTGGCTTTCACGGGTTCTTTGAAGTATTAGCCATCGCCTTTTGTTCTAGATCTTAAGACTTAAATAAGAACAAGCCTGCAGTTTTTATGCATGTATTGGGACCCAAACATTCAGAGAACAGCCAGAAAGATAGAAAACAATTAAACCTACAGTATTTTATACAGTGGAGGAACAGTTGCATCATAAAATACTTCAACACTTTTCTCCCCTGTAAGATGACTGAGACAAATCATTTTGAGGGAAAAGCAAAACAAACAAAACTACAATACCCTTGTCGCATAAGCATTCACACCTTGAATTAATACTGTATTAGCGCTTTTTGACAACATTTCGACATTCAGTCTTCTTAAATTCACACCTGCCATCGATTACAGTGAATCCTGTTAGCCTAAGATAACCTGTAGATGTCCCAGTCCATGTTTAATTCCGTTTACTTTTTTACATCCTTTAGCTAAAGCCGTAGTGTCCAGAGAAGATGTCGCCATACGAAGGTATCAGTCAGGAGAAGGGTACAAAAAAAAAAAAAAACTCTAGCACAATGCCTCGCACTGCGGGCACAGTCATGAATAATTGTAGACTAAATTGGATAACAGTGACATGAGGAAAAACTGGATATTTCTCTGAAATTGATGAAAAGAAAAGATGGAAGCTGGTCAGGGAGGATTCCAAGATTTCTGGTAAGTATTAGTCGTCTTCTACATAAGAGCACAATCTCTTTTGTTCTCCCCATTTCTGACCGAAGGAGTATGATTGGAAGACAGAAGCCGTTTCATGTCAAAGAAAGCGTCTCAGCTCAGATCCCCCAAAACGCTGCGGGAGAGCGTCTGATTGCAGTCTGATGAAACCATTCCTGACCATTTCAGCCACCATTCCCGCAAACAACACATTAACAATGGGAGCCCATATTCACAGTGAAACATGGTGGCGGCTCCATCATGCTCTGGGGTTTCTGCCCAGGTGAATGAAATCACCAAACACCCAAAACATTTAGGTTTCTGATGGAAAGCTGTAAATTCAGACGCATTTCATTTCCCAGGATCTCAGTGAGTTCGACCGTACATCGAAATAAATAAAAGACTAGCAACACGGATCGATAAAGGTTCTGAGCTGGCTTACCCAGAGGCCAAAACCAAATCGGACAGAAAATCTGTAGGTTCGCCTGAAAAGAACCGCGGGCAAGAGAGTTCCTCAACCTCTGATAGATGCGGAGAGCTTTTGTCTCGTGATGCGAGCAAATCCAACCCAATCGAGAGAAGGTGTGCAGGTACACCTCTACCAAAGTAGACGACTGAAACTGAATCAAAAGGGAAGGCTTCAAAGTAGTGTTGCATCGATACCAGTATCGGACGGGGCCCTGATCCAGCACTAAAATGGTGATATCGGCATCGGCGAGTGCCAACAAATAGGGCACCGATACCATTTTGATGTTTGTATGTCACTTGAACGCAGCCTTCTCTCTCCCGACTAGTATTATATAAGTTCATGAAAGTTGCACTATTTTGGCATTTGAGAGCCAAAACTCAGGGTTTAAAAGAGATTATTCAATTATTAATGTAATTTTACTGTCTTACTGTTGCACTACTATTATACATGTTATAATTTCACGAATGTTGCACTATTTTGGCCTTTGAGAGCCAAAAGTTTATTCAACTATTGTCACCCATTCCAGGTAGGCAATAAAAAGTTCTACTACCCTAAGTAGTATGCAGTTCTTCATATATATAGGCAGGGCAAGGCAAGGCAAATTTATTTATATAGCATAATTCAGTACAAAGACAATGCAAAAGCTTTACATGATTAAAATATAGCAAAATAAAACAGAATAAAAGCAAGTAGGAATAAAATGTAGATAGAAAAAAGAACAAAAATGTGGTGATTCAGTTAACTAGAACAGTTGAAGGCAGTCCTAAACAAATGTATTTTTAATCTTGATTTAAAGGAACTCAGGCTTTCCGCACCTTTACAATTTTCTGGAAGTTTGTTCCAGATAAGTGGAGCATAGGAACTAAATGCTGCTTCTCCTTATTTACACACACACACACACACACACACACACACATCAATTTCAAACAGATAGTATCGGTATCGGCCAGTACTGCACAGCCAAGTATCGGGTATCGGTATCGGGCCCAAAAATGGCATCGGCGCAACACTACAAAGTATTAGTGAACAGTTCTGCACTTTTCAAATGATTTGTGAGTTCAGTTCTAGATTTAGTCGCATTGCAGGTGCAAAAGGTTTAGCGATGGAGCTGTAACCTGAGTATTAGTGGTGCTGTGCACAGAAAATATCAGCAACCGCTCTCGTATCGTCATGATAGAACCACCAGGTAATGTGTGAAGGTCACATTTTTTATAATGAATAGTAACAAAGTCACTTCAAACACTTAGTGCTGGTATGGCCACCAACATAACAGGAAGTGAAACATGGGAGTGAATGGAAACGAATAGACACGTCTGTACAGATAATATGAACATTTTAAGTGGAAATTTCTCTACATATTGAATTCCTTTTTTCCTTCTCTCTCCACAGCAGCCCACTGAATATTTCGACATGGGCATCTTCCTCGCCTTCTTCGTCGTGGTGTCGCTGGTCTGTCTCATCCTGCTCATCAAGATCAAATTAAAGCAAAGGAGAAGTCAGGTCAGTGAGTCGCACAGCAACAAACCCAGGAGCAGTGAAGCACACGTGGCTTTTCTGTTTTTTTTTTTTGTTTTTTTAACTCTGCTAAGGCTTCACTGCGGGCGTCGAGTCAGGCGACTGTAGCTCTGCTGCTGATTGACTCCTCTTGTGTGTTGACAAAAAGCTCTCGGTGGAGGCTTATGTCGAGATGCGTGAATCGGGATTAGCATTTAATTAATGCTGATGAGAAGCCGGCTGACGGAGCCCGACACACAGAGATGTCATGACAGGGCAGAAAACCTGCGGCGGCATCCGTTAAGATGGATGTAATCCAGGCCAGGATGCGTGAGCATGTGTGGGTTGGATTTTTTATTTTTTTTTTTCTCCACAGTGGGAGCTGATGGACTTTGTGAAAGCTCAGCATTCGTCTTTTCCTTCCCTAACTGTTAAAAATAGCTAAGCCCTGAATTGAAAACAATAAAATTCCCCCCCCGGTTGCGACGCAGGATCCCTTGTGGCTTTGTCTTAGAATGTTGCTTTGTCCCGCGTTCGTCGCTGTTGTTGATCTGTCGTCTCAGCCGGCCTGTAATTATCCAGACACAATGGACCACAAAGGCAGAACTCCCTGTGTTGTTCTTCAGTTTGACCGTCACCATAGACATCTGTTCGCTCACGATCTGCTTTAAATCCCTGAAAGGTGATGAGCACGACTCACGAGTTGATCTCTACAAACCTATTTATCTGTTAGGCAACGTTTCAGTAACCTGACAACAGCCAGATGCATGTCTCGCTCCGCCTAGCTCCACTCACATACATCTGGGACACCGCCATAGGAATTGCCTTTATTGAAGGCTGGGCCTTATCAAAACTCCTTGCATATGATTGGATAAGCCACTTGTCTGTCATCTTTATCGACGTGCTATTTCAACCACTCACACCGAAGCTAACCCGTGACGCTAATGAGAGCTACGCAGGAAAAAAAAAAAAAAATTATGTGTTTGCGGCTCTAGTGGCACGCGTTTTATTGACAATGAGCTGAGAGGAAGGGGGGGACAGGCGGCAAAGCGCTGCGGGTCGGAGTCGATCCCGGGCCGACCGCGTTGATGACTAAAGGCCTCCTAATATGGTTCGCGCTAACCGCTAACGGTTAGCGGCTAACCGCTCGTTAGCGGCTAACCTCTTGCCAAATCCGGTCGGGAGAAGGGCGAAAACATGGTTTCCACCAACAAAAGCCTTCAGAGGCGTTCTCTGATGTTCTTTTAATGAAACAATATCAGATAGATTGGACAACACAGAAGAAATAGCAGCATCAATGCTAACGCTTGCTTCCTCGATGCGAGCCGCCATTGTTGTTTGAATCTCACGGTCGCTTCTCCGCTACGTCACATCCAGGAAACACCCGCCCTGCGTCCTGATTGGCCAGACCATAAATTTGGTTGGGGAAATCACTTTCAATGAGCGATGTCCCAGATGTATGTGAGTGGAGCTAGGCGGAGCGAGACATGCATCTGGCTGTTGTCAGGTTAACGTTTCAGGGCTACAGGCAGCAAATTGGAGACAAAGAGGATAATAGGACCCCTGGCTCCCAATGAACCCTTTGTGAATATTGGTTTTATATCAGCAGGGAAAGTCTTAAATCATTACATCCGCCCGTCTGAACTTTGATTTGCAAACACTTTAGGGGATGTTGGCGGCTCTGATGCAAGCTGCGCAGAGCTTCCTTGGTTTGGTCCGTGTCGTTATTAACGTGCTGATTTTTTTTTTTCCCTGTGCACCGCAGAGCTCCATGAACAGAATGGCCATCCAGGCGCTGGAAAAGATGGAGACGCGCAAGTTCAAGGCGAAAGGCAAGGGGCTGCGCGAGAGCAGCTGCGGAGCCTCCGATTCGCTGAGCAGCAGCTCCACCTCCGACTGCGCCATTTGTCTGGAGAAGTACATCGATGGGGAGGTAAGAGAAGATTGTTTTTAGAATCAAAGCATCAACAATAATGAGCTTTTTTTAGCTATAATGCGTTGCAAAATAGTTCATACCCTTTGAAGCTCCTCATATGATAACAGCAAACTTCTGTGTTTTATTGGGACTTAATGTCAGAGCAACACAAAGTAGCATATAGCCTAGGGCTCGGCAATATACTGAGATTTAAAAATGAAAAAAAGATATAATATGAGACTATATTGTTTTTATCTAGATGGTCTATATTGCGTTAGAATTATACTTTTATGTATTCCAGTGGGTTCTTTTTCAGCCTCTTCTCATATTTATCTCATTGGTGCCTTTTTATGATTACTTTATGAAAACAAAATCATATTGAGACAAATAGCATGTACATTCAGCCTAAATATATCAAGATATTGATCATTTCGGTCCATATCGCCCAGGCCTAATGTAGCTTTAAGAGGGATGGATATGAAGGATGTTTTTCTAAAATCCTGTGCAATGTATTGCCTTCAGGATTAAGTTAATTGGTAAAGAGCCAATGAGGAAATAAAGCCTGAAGAAAATCCTCTTTGAAGTTTCCCGCAAGTCGTCTGACTGAGAAGGTGCTCCGGTCAGCAAAAAGTAAAATAAAATCCTAATTTCTGGCCCACATCTACACTGCAACAAGGGAACTAAAATAAGAAATATTTTTTTTACAAATGAGTGTATTTGTCATTAATTTGAGCATGAAAATAAGATTATCTGCCAATTGAATGAGCATTTTGACTCCTAAAAGACGATAATTAGATGCTCTTGACATAAGATGATGGAGACGAGTTGTTCCTATTCTAAATGCAAAAATCTTATTCCATTGGCAGATCATTTAAACTTCCCAGCTCAATGGACAAATAGACTAATTTCTAGAAAATTATACCTTTTTGGGGAGGTCTCTGGATACGTAAAGCCGGTGGAGACATACCCCAAAAGAGAACTCTCAACTCAGAGCGGCAGAAATCTTTAAAAGGTTATGTGTAATTTATCGGTTCCCTTAATTACTTTTAGTCATCACATTAAAATGCATTGAAGCTTTTTTATTTATTTTTTTTGGTATCAAAGGTTTTTCAATGTGCAGTTTAATGAGTACATATGTAAAGCAAGCTGTAGCTTTGTCTCGGCGGAGCCACCGAGTTCGTTCATGACATTCTGCAGACATGAAACAACAACGCAGCGGACAATAGAATGGAAGTCCCCCCCGATGTGCTTGGGACCGCAGCCTTCAATGCCTTTTTGTTTCTGGACGTTCTTTCCGCCACCTTTTTAGATGTTTAGTTCAGTCTTTTCACGGCACCTGGAGAGATAAGGGGTACCCAGAGTACGCCAGGCTGTGATTACACTTCCTGTACCCCCCACAAACATGGCCCTCTTTAATCCTCCATGGAGTCACTGTCAAAAAATGTCTCCCCAGTCTTGGACTTTAGGGTTTTACTGTAACTGCGTTGCTCATCCTTTATTCATGGAGGCTGGAGGGACAAACCCTGTTGCCCCAGGGGGACAGAGTGTGAGTGTGTATGTGTGTGTATGAATGTGTGTGTGTGTTCTTTGTGGTTATGGGTCTTTTTGGTGAGAAGAAGAAAACACAACAAAGCGCGGCGCCAGGATCGCACAGAAGGAAGTGGCGATATAAAAGGCTGAATGGCATCAAAGCGGTTTTTGAGGAGTGAACTGAGCAACAAAGACCTTGGTGGAAAAGAGCTTGAAGATGAGTCATGTATTAAGCCACAGTGTTTTAGGGCAGTTGGAGACTTCTCGCTGGAGAATGTTATAACCGCTCCGGCTTTTGTCCCGGCTTCACGCCACTATGGGAATCCAGTTTTGTTTCTATTTTTTTTTTTTGCAGGATAAACAGGTGAAAGCAAACAGGTTAATTGTAAACAATAATATGGCGCCTTATGAGTTTGGTTTGAGGCATTATGGGGTTGAATTGGGTTCTTCTGAATTACAGGTCGCAGTGAGGCTCTGCTGCCACCTAGTGGACAGACGGCAAATGACGTCTAACAGATTCCCATACCCAAATGAAATGGCAGCAATTAACACGATTATTTAAAGCGAAACCTTAAAAAGAAAAAAATACTAATATAAATAAGTTTAAAAATACACATTGAACTGCCCTTAATTCAACTACATTTCTAAACCAGATTAACTTAATTTGATGACATTTTGGGGGATTTTATTCATGACTGGTCAGATGCTCTGTATAAGTATAACTTTACTATTGTCCCCCAAAAGGAAATTTTCCTCGCTACCAGGTGGAAAAACACATACACACACTCATTCTACAAAACTAGCTAAAAAAAAAAAAAAAAAAAAAAACCTACAGGGAAAATGTCCGTACAAATATCAGTTAAAAGCGATCACAGTAAAATGCAATCACATCCAATCCAATTTTAGATTTCATCTGAATAACTTGAGTAATGAGAGAGGTTTTCCATCTGTTGGACCTTGATCTAGACTGTTTGAATCTCTTTCTAGATGTTAGCAGCTCAGATTCGCCATCAGGTGGATGATAGGGGGAAATGAAGAATATCTTTGGCCTTTTATGTGACCACTTTAAAAGTGTCAGTAGGAGGAGTTGCTGTAAAGTCAATCACTCGATCAAATAGAGAAAACCTTCTAAGCTTGACTGATTTATATTATAATTAGGACCGAATTAAAACATGTAATTGAATTAATCTTTCTATATAATCACACTGAATTTCATTAATTATATGTCTGTGTATGAATTGAATCTGTTTAGTGAGAAGATAAACAAACTCAAATGATAAATTCTTCTATTTTTTTCTCTGCAGGAGCTGCGGGTGATCCCCTGCGCTCACAGATTTCACAAGAAGTGTGTTGACCCCTGGCTGCTCCAGCATCACACCTGTCCCCACTGTAGACACAACATCATCGGTAAGTTTGTACACAACTTCTGACTTTTAAAAGTGTTTTACCAAATAAATCCCTGGAATAACTTTTTTTTTCCATGACGCAGAACAAAAGAAAGGAAATCCTGGACCGGCGTGCATGGACCCTGGCAACTCGATCCACGGCAGGCAGCGAGTGGTGCTCCCAGTCCATTACCCTGGAAGGGTCCACCGTGCCGGCCAGGTGACGGCATACCCGACCAGAACCAGCATGGACCCCCATGGAAACCCTATCACCGTTCTCACGGTGGACCAGCACCCGGATCCCCAGGGTCTCTACCCACCGCAGTCGACGTCAGCTTTCCTCCGGAGTTATCACCCCGCCCTCCATCTGGAGCATTCGCTCAACCCCCACCACTGCAGGCTGGAGCACCGCGGACCCCCCGCCTACCCGGCGCAGCAGCATCACGCCGCTCTCAAGCGACCCAAGTTCCACGGCCGCAGCTTCTCCAGAGCAGCTTGCTTTTCGCAGTATGAAACCATGTACCAGCACTACTATTTCCAGGGTTTAACTTTCCCTCAGCAGTCAGAAGGCGGGCAGGGGCCTCTGGCTGGGCAGCTCGGTGGAGGGGCCGGAGCCCACAAGGGCCACCACAGCAGAGCCTTTCAGCAAGGACTCCTGTACCCCACAGTGGTCCACATGGCGCCTCCTTCCTCTTCGAGGGTAGGGGACAGCGGCAGCACCTCTGGCCTGAGCTGCTACCACGGCCACCGGTCTGTGTGCAGCGGATACCTCGCCGACTGCCCGGGCAGCGACAGCAGCAGCAGCAGCTCGGGCCAGTGCCACTGCTCCTCCAGTGACTCCATGTTGGACTGCACCGAGGTCAGCAACCAGGGCGTGTACGGGAGCTGCTCCACCTTCCGCAGCTCGCTGAGCAGCGACTACGACCCTTATGTGTACAGGAGCAAGAGTCCCTGCAGGGGCTCTACCGGGGAACCGGGGGCTGCGGGTTGCACGGCAGCCCCCGCCGAGGACTCGCCGGCCCCCGCTCCGCTGGGACACGATTGCCTCCAGCTTTCGGCCGGGGCGTCGGGATACAACTCGGGGGACCATCACTCCAACTGCAGCTTGGAGCCCAACTACAGCAGTCGTTCGTCACTGGAACCCAGGGAGAACATCAACACGAGCACTACCTCAGCCGGGGCCCCAGAGGCCGCCGCAGCCGACAGGGGAACGGGGGCTCAGGAGGACTCGGGGGAGCTCGGGGCTGCGGCCTGTAGCTGCTGTTTTGACGTAATTCCTCCCAATGCGGACAGCAAAGGGCAGGAGTTGGACCAAGCGGGCCCCGCAGACTCAGGACGCTGTCAAAGGGGTGTAGACTTTCAGAGCTCCCCCCCTAAGAACTACTTCACACCCGAGCACCTGTACCCTCCGTCGGAGCAGGTGAGCTATGAAGGGCTGCCCTGCTGCTTCTACAAAGAGATGAAGGTGCACAGGGTGGGACACTACGCGGAGGACTACGCCGTCAACGTGCAGTACGCACACTCAGACTCAGACGCCTGCTCGGGACAGGGCTGCTGCGAACTCAACCACAGAATACCCATAATTCCCGAGGACACGGACTGTGAAATGGGCTTGGGGGCTGAGACCCAGAGCAGTTTTTTACCTCTGAGCGTAACAATGGAGGCAGAGCTGCAGCCCGGGGAGCACCGGGAGCATAAGGACTACTTTCCCTCGGGACACCTTCGAGGTCAGGCAGAGGAGACTAGGGCTCTATTCCACCCTACGATCTCTGCAGGCCCACCTGTAGAGGGAGCTAGTACTTCAACGAATGAGGGAAGTCTGGGAATATGAGCACGAGACCAGGAGGTAGAGACAAAAAGTGGTACGCTGTCAGCAAGTCGTTAAAACCTTTAGTTGCCTTGCTCTAAACTTGCTCTCTGAGCACTGAATGTTATCATCTAAGATTGTGTGGATTTCTACTGAAATGGCGTTTTTTCTTTTTTTATTTTTTTATTCAAGCAACGCATCGAGCAATGTTCATTCCTGTGGCCACAAATGTCTCAAAACCAATTAAGGCTAATTTTGGCATCAATTAAAAGCCTGTAGGGAGCCAAGAACACTACAAAAATAGAACTCAAAATAAGAAATTATTTCTTGAAATGAAAGTATTTTTCCTTGATTTGAGCAGGTAAATAAGATTTGTCAATGGAATAATATTTTTGCACTTAAAATAGGAACAATTTATCTCTATCATCTTATTTCAAGTGAAGTATATCTAATTATCTTATTTTAGGGGTAAAAATACTCATCCCATTGGCAAATAATCTTATTTACCTGCTCAAATCAAGGACAAATACACTCATTTCAAAAACATTTTATTATTTTTAGTTCTCTTTTTGCAGTGAAGGGTTTATCATGTTTGCCCTAATTTCAATTCTAAATTTAAAATTCAAACTTGTACGTACAACGTGAAGGATTTTTTTTCCCCCCCAAAAGAGTATATTATTGACAGAAACATGTCTGCATATGCATCTTTTGTTTTTCTCCAGATGAACAGTGACAGCCTATAAAGCTAAATATGGAGATAGCTATACCAAAACAGAAAGACCCGATTGTTGCTTTTATTAATTTCTTTTATTTGAAGAGCAGAAAAATGGGTCTCCAGTTGTTGGCCCGTGTGATGAAACAAGAAGAGCAAAGAAATGTGAATGCAAGGCTGACACTGGTCTATATTCTCACTATAAAAAAAAAAAAAAAAAAACGTGTTCATGCATTTCATTTCTTTCCACTGTGGCCTACCTGTATGACATTAGCAACGTTAGAGCCTTATTCTAGTGAGATATATTAACAGCAGCATTAAAACACTGCGTAAGTTCTGCTCAAAATCCAGACCCAGTTGGTGTCGGGTGTTTTTTGAAGCCCGTTAAGAAATGTATTTTTGCTGTCGAATAAGCAGTTTCCTCTATGAGGCGTGCTCTTATACCAGTAAAAGGTTCTAGTTTGTATCTTAAGGCCAAAGGAAAGTAGCTAAAGTTGTATTTCATAAGGCTTCCTTATTGTACTGTGACTTTTTTTTTTTCTAAATGATGCAGTTCTACATACCACAGTTTATCCGTTTGAATCATAACGTGCCGTGCGTAATACATTCATGCAATATCGATGCTCGTCATTCATGCCTTTCTGTTTGTACTGCAGACTGTTTTGTTTTTATACTGTTTCTATGAAATATACACGTTCTCTACACAGAGGAAAACCTGAAATAACCCTATTTATAAAAGTTAACCCAGTGCTGTAATCAAGTGAGAATCTAATCTTTTGCCTTTGCAATAGAGATGTACCTATGGCAAATATAACATTTTGGGGTACTTGAGTTGCTATTTAATTTTTTTCTGTTATTGTCTCTAGCACTTAAGATTTAAAAAAAAAGAAATGTAAAAAAATTAATATTTTTTAATTTTCTAAGAATAATTATTTTCCGTCATACGATTACAAATGTTTCTAAAAAACAAAAAGGAAAAAAAAGAGGCAAGAAATCGATCTGTGTATATTCTGTACCTGTATAGCAAAACACATTTCATAAATGGAACTATGTTCTCTGAATATTTATTTGCTAATATATTTATCTTTAAGCCATGTCTTATGTTCAGAGTGTATGAGCGTTTTTGAGTTATTTTGGTTGCTTTTTTTTTTTTTGTTTTTGAGAGAAATCACTAACAAGAGGCGTTGTAAATACATGGTAATTGCACACAAGACGATTAAATCTTCTCTGACCAAAAAAACTGATTTTAAAACTTTAGTACCATACTGTTTTGTAATTAAAGTGTACAAAGATCTGTAAAATATACAGTTTAATTCAAGTAACAGTGTGTTTATCCTGTTTTTTTTTTTTATTCAGATCTCTAGCGTAAGTGTAAGTTCAGAGTAGGCCGTTAGCGTTATTGGGGTACACCAAGTTTTTTTTTTTTTTGTCATGCTGTTCCTATTGGTTAAAGCCTTTTTAATAAGATGCCAAAGAAAGACCTCAGAGTTTCCACCGGCTGTCCAGAGCATATATAGTAGCAACCTCACAGCCCCTCTGCCACCTGTTGCTCCACACTGCTGATCAGCTGGCTGAAACAAGTGCCCTTCCGCTTTTCCTATGCTTGCAATCCGGATGTTAAGTCAGACGTCACGGGCCAACTTCCAGGTCCACATCAGCAGTACATGCTTATGGTTAATTCTCAAACTTGTATTCATGTTTTACAATGTCCAACGTTAACGTATGTATACTGTAGTTAGCATATGCGACAGGTCAGTTTAATGCTAACACAGCGAGTCAGAAAAATTGCACTATTTTAATAAATTTCCTGGAGATTAACTGCAGCCATCTCCTCTTATGATCGTACGGGAAACGATAAAATGACAGCTGGAGTAGTTTTTTTTTTTTTTTTTTTTTTTGTCTCCGATCTATTAAGACAGCATGGAACACAGCACAGCGGCTTATTGAATTAACGACGGATTCGGTTGGTTTGGACCAGGAAGCAGTGGGAGATACGTCATGACTTAACGGCCCCATAGAAACAGTTATGCTGTTAAAACTACCTTAATGAGGTAACCGTAGCTGCATTCCATTGACCATCAAACTGAGCAAATTGCAAACAGAAATTTGCTTAATGGGAACACACCAATTTAGAAAAACACTTTTTCAATTAAACGTTTTTGCACTACGACTAGGTTTTTTCTTCCTCACGGGTGACGTGATCAACAACAGGATGAAATGTTGCAAACTCCACTGTAACAGCCGCTAAAGTCAGACTTTTCCCTTAGAAAGTCAAGGAAATTTTTCAAGGCTGATTGTCGGATCCAAAATGGCTGCTCCTCGCATCAGCAACAGTTAGCTGTCATAAAACATGTTTATTTTACAAGAGTCCGTCTAATATCAACGTAACGTAGCGGCTGCAACTCTGAACCAAGCAAATTAAAAGTGGTGTTCGCGTGTGGAAAGTACAGCTTTAAAGGACGTTTATAAGATCCACAACAAACTTCTTATAAACAGCTTTCCTGGCCGTCGTTATATTGGAATCCTAACCTTTTGGGTTTTTATGTCGGAACCTTGCCTCTCCGACTGTATTAACTGGAACGCTTTTTACTTGGGTTTACCCCATTCCCAGCTCCTAATATTAAATTTCCGAGGCAAATGGAACGCAACTTTACTACTGGTGAAAAAGACGAAGAAGATGACAGGAAGTAGGATGGTGGAGCTGCATGTCTCCATGTTTTTTAATAAAATCATTCACATGTGATTTTAATTGCATTTCTTATTTAACGGAAACACTTTTGCTGTATTTTGTTGTTTTTCCGACACAAGCAGAACATCGTAGAGGTTTGTAATGGAAACACAGCTACCGTTAAGCCGTAACACTGCATGTTAGGCAGCCGACGGTGGACTAGCAACCTGAGCAGGTGGAGAACCCAACCAGCTAGCCTGTTATCTTTGTTTCTACATAAAACCCATGAAAAGAGAGGCATAATGTTATGCAGAATAAGAATTTAAAAACTACTAAGCAAGTCTCAAATCAATATTTTTGTGAACTAAAAGCAATTAGTGTTAGATATGTTACAAATTTTTGCATACAAGTAATCCTAATAACTATATTGAATTTTATTCAGTTCTCAAGGTGAAACTCGTACAGATTTGTTACATAAATTGAAATATTTCAAGAATTAATTTTAGTGATAATTATGGCTTACAGATGGCACACACATTGAACAAAGTGAATAAGTGATGTGGTGTTCAGGTAATTATTTTAGTTTCAGAGGGAAAAAAAAGAGACTAGATTGAAATCCATATTTATATCCAGCTTTTTAATCCAGGGTGGAATCATCCGTCTCTTTCCGTTATACATTTACAATGTGAAAACAGAGCAGGTCTCCTCGCTGCTCCCTTTGCTCAGACTGCATGCAGGGCTTCCAGGACGAGGCAGCTGCCTGTGAGACAGCACTGAGGGAATAGGGAGACCCTCCACAGCTGTAGCAGCTGTGTGTGACAGTAACAGTAGAAAGATTCCTGCTTTCACGTGAAGCTGCTAAATCGCCCAAAACAGAGAAAAGTCACTAGATTTGTTTCTAGACACTTTTTTGGAATACCAGTTGGTAGAGGGCTCAGAAAAGTCCCCAAATATAGCAACAGAGTAGCTAAGGTGGCAACACTGGACTGTCGTCTGCGGTTTTCCTTCATTACAGAGAGATCCGCAGCACCCAGTAGCCACCAGTAGCTTCATTGGCTCAATCCAAATACCGGTATAGAGTAAGGACTCTTCAGCCAAAGTAGAAGTGTGTCAGCAGTCGCCATGATCAGTGCTGTCTGAATAGCGCTTTCAGTGAGGAAGGAGGTAGGAAAAGTAGCCTGTATGCTCCCTCCTGTGGCTACTTTAGCCTAGGAACCCCACAACGTCCCTTACCGACGCAAAGAACCCTTAAGGTATCCCACAATCCTTTGCGTGACATAACGTATCAGCACAACCCCCTCACGGAAATCAACTAAAATGTCCGGAGAGAAGAGACTGCGCACTTTGTAGTTCATTTTTGGAAGGCTGTAGGCCCAGATTTGACTAGAATCATCCATGTGCGTTTCCGTCACGCAGTTACGTCGGAGTTATGGTCTGAAATCAGCACAGCAGTCCATAATCATATGCTTTACATTGTTTTAACTTCATTCTGAAGGTGTGGTGGCTTTTATGCTGTTGTGGCGGCGCGCCACGATCAAATGCATATAGCAGAAACACTATTTTTCTCAAACCTATACTTTGGGAATCATATCTAAATTGGCTGAATAAGCAAATATTTTATGAATGACTAATTCAAATACTGAGATGAGATAAAGTTTTGTTTATTTAAATGAGACAAAAGAAAAATACATTTGTACACAGGAGGCAGTGAAAACAATTTTATTATGGAGTTATCTGTTCAACTATAAGTACAAACGTAAAGATATCTTTCCAGAAAAGTCAATAAATTACATCCTCTGACCTCTGCCTAGCTGTCAGTATGCAGAGCCATCTGCCAAGAGCCGCTCTGAGGCTCTGAGTGTGAAATCGGTCCGTAACGCATCGGCCCGACAGACATTCTTCTGTCCTCCTACGGAGACATCAGAGTGCAGCTCACAGCTTGAAACCGGAGTGAAGAGCCACCACTCCACCTGTGAAGTTGAAGTACTGCACACAGCAGAAACCCGCATCCTCAATCATGCCTTTGAACTCCTCCTGCAGAAGAGCAGAAGCAAAGAGAATGATTAAGAGAATCCGCCGAGGGAAATATTGTAAAGTTTCTGAGTTCTGCCTCGGCTAAACTTAACTTTGGGACTCCGACAGGAAGTAAAAGGTGGAAAACAAGTTTTCAGATGTCATACGACTGAACATTTGCAACAGGAGGTTTCTTTTTAATCAATTTGTGTGCAAGCCTTCTCTGAGAACAAATACTGATTGGCTAATGTGGCAGCGGGAACACGGCCAGGATGATGCTTCCAGCTTTCACAAGGCAAGAGCAAAAATGGCACGCCTTTTTAAAAGTAAGTGGGCTCAAGTCCAAGACTGTTGTTTATTAAGTGAGGATAAACCTGGAGGTTTGCTCACTTCAGTTGTGCCACAACATGGCAACAGAGCAATACCTGCTTAAGGTTTGGATTGTGCTGAGCCAGCAATTTAAAAGAACTGCTTGGATTAGGGATCGCATGAAGGCAAACTGTTGCTTCACCTACTGGCTTTTTATTAACAGAAGCAAACATACCCTCACAAAGCTTAAAAAACACATGAACAATTTAGCAAAAAACTATAATTTCAAATTACCATATTTTTTGGACCATAAAGCGCACCAGATAATAAGGCGCACTAAATATTCTTCACAAGTGTGTAATATCACTCCTCCCCGTCCACAGCTCTCTATCCGTCTCTGTTAGGAGGACAGAGTAGCTGGACTACACTGCCCTATTTCTAACATAAAGCCAAAATAAACATAACTTTTATATTAAATTAACTTACTAGCTTTATTGCTGCTAGCGCGTACTCTGGGCGCGTACTGCCTAAAGGCTCTCACATACTCAGGCATACTGTGAGCTTGGCGGACTCTCCGCAGACGTTTTACCTTCATAGTCCAGCGTACTGTTGCCTACATTTCTTGTGGCAAATTCCTACAGTTCCCACACTTTCTGCCAGTGGGACGAAGAGGCAGAACGGATGGTAAAATGTGTGATTATCTAGCTGAGCACCTAGAGATGTTTCTTTTCCAGCAGGCTCCCACCTGTCAGTGAGAACAGAGAGGGACGTGATGCTCCGTCCTGGAGACCGCCTGCTGGGAGCAGCTCCGTGGATCAAGCTCAGTGTGACTTAGAAAACAGTTTGATGTAAAGACTTCTTACCCCCGAGAAGTTTATAGAGTGAAACCGCGTACACGGTCATAAAAATTGAGCTTTGCACGAACCTGAACGCGCGGTGTACGCCTCGAGAACGCGCCGACCTCTGCAGAGTGAAGTGGGGGCCTTTAAAGTAATGCACTTCTAGTTTCGACATTAGTCAGGCAGTCTATTGAGCGGAGCAGCTTCGTTGCTTACTAAAGTAATACTTGGACATTAACTGATGTTTAGCACCATATACCACATAAAATCATCCAATAAGCACAATTTTAATCATATATAAAGGTGCACTGGATTATACGGCACACCATCAATTTTTGAGAAGATTTAAGGATTTTAATTGCGCCTTATAGTCCAAAAAATACGGTATATACTTAAAATCTTTTCTGAACTCGAAATAAAATGTATCTAAAATATATGTAAAATGGATGGATGGAAAAGGAAAATTTAAAAAATTATGTCACAATACTACAAAGTTGAAACTATTTAAAAAAAAAACGTATTTCAGCAGCAAACTGTAGAATTTTACTACATAAAAGGTTATCGTTTTAAAACTGTTGATATAAGAAGAAAAAAAAAATCTCTTCAACCAAAAAACAGAAGCCGCGTCAACTGGAAATATTAAATCCAAGACAAATGGACATAAATCTGCTTTACCTGATCAGGAAACTTGCGGATGCTCTCCACCAAATACTGATATGACTTCCAGTCTCCAGCAATCACCTCTCCTAAAACTGGGATCACTTGGAAACTGTACGCGTCATAAAGGCTGAAACGTGGACAAAGTATAAACGTTGAAATCAGCCCTCAAATTAAACGACACTCCAAATCTTTCAAACATTCAGTCCATCCAATAATAAGCGGGGTTATGCTAAACAATCCTACTCACCTTGCAAGAATAGGATTGGTCACTTTGCTAAACTCTAAGCACATGAATCTGCCACCGGGCTTCAGGACACGAAGAGCCTCCTGAAGGGCCTAGAAAGAGTAATCAAAATGTTAAAAAATGATTTATTAGGAAAGACAAATGCTATGTTTGTTAGTATCGTATCAAAGCAATTTTTGCGGTTTGAAAATTTCCCCTCAGGACTCTGGGGGGCATCAATACAGTTTATGAACCACAGATTCAGTTGGAAAGTCCTCATTTAAGAGGCTAAAAAAGAAGAAGCTGTAAATCTGTCTTCTTTTATTTCTCCAATCAACGTGTATTTTTTTTTCCTTATCTATCTTCTGTCAGGAATTTAAAGACCAGTGCCATAAGTAAGTTGGACAAAAGCTAAAGTTCTGATTTGGTTCATCAGATAAAGGAATATCAGTCAACATGCTGTAAAAATTAAAATAAAAACATTTGTGTAGATTAGAGAATGAGGAACAAAACCTGTAAACAAACATTTTTCTATACATTTTCTTTTTCCCCACAATTCTGCAAACTTGGAAAACTTATTTTTAAGAGTGTAGGAACTTTATATATAGAATTTGTTAAATAAAGTTCTAAAAAGGCAGATATATCCTTTAGTTAATAAATATTTTAATCTGGGTCACAGTTTTGCACATAAAAATAAAATTCACTTTTTAATGCTTCAACTTTAGGCAGGCTTTAGCATCAATAAGGTGTGTTTTCGGCATTCACAAAGCAGAACAGGCCAACCACTGCAAACAAACTCAAACTCATAAGTACACACCTCATCTCTGTTGCCTGACACAAACAATACATTTTACTTTTTTTTAATGATAATTCTACATTAAAATGATATATGAAAAAAGATCAACTTAGATTTAGGAAGCCTTTCTTTCACACTTAGTTTATTGGTTCTGTAGGACCTGAGAGAGTGACTGCCCCCAAATGCAATTCAGTTTTATTTATATAGCACTAATTCATGACATGTCATCTCAAGGCAATTTATAAAGTCCAATTCAGTCAGATTATACAGATTGGTCAAAAAGTTTCCTCTCTAAGGAAACCCAGCAGGTTGCATCAAGTCTCTCCAAGCAGCATTCACTCCTCCTGAAGGAGCGTAGAGCCACAGTGGACAGTCGTCTGCATTGTTGACGGCTTTGCAGCAATCCCTCATACCGAGCATGCAAATCTTTATGGATACTGTTTATCCTACAAAAAAAAGCTGCTGATAAACCAAGCGAACTAAAATCCACTTTGTTTTATAGCGGATATATAGATATGTAGATTAATATGACATTAAACTATTTCAAAAGATAGCATAAAGATCAGATAAGATAAGAAGCCTTTTCCTGACATTTTTTAGGTCAGTTTACACTTGTCAAAAAAAAAAGGTTTAGGAATCCAAATCCTTCTTCTAACCAATGGACTGCAGACGCTTGTATTTTTAGCGTAAACTTATTAGGTGCCATTTCTCCAGGTCGTCACCAAACATTATCCGCGGGACGTGCTGCAGCAGCAGTCTTTGTGGAACCGTGTGTGTTTCGCTGTCACCAATTTCTTGTTTACCTGATCGACATGCGTGACGTTTCGAATGCCAAAGGCGACGGTGTAAATATCAAACTGGTCGTCATCGAAGGGCAGCTCCTCTGCGTCTCCCACCACCCAGGACAGACCTGCCGCACAGTGCCAATAAACAGCCTTTAATCACTGTTGCCTTTCAGAGCTGTTGCACAACCAGCTTAAACGTAGTCGCTCTTTCACACGCACATACCAGATATACGAGAAGCTCTGATCTACCTGATGTGATTCCCATGCCGTCAGCTCTCTGTTTGCCCACTTTCAGCATCTCCTTGTTGATGTCACAAACGACAGCCCTGGACTCCTGAGGTCTGTCCTCCTCCGCGGGGTACTTGTCCGAGATGTCCTGCCACGACGGGGTCTGGACGGACCCCGCAGCTCGCCGCTTCTGTCTCTCCTGCTGGTAACGAACGTAGTCCAGGAAACGAAAAGAAATGTCGCCTGCGGGTGAGAGACAAGCACAGAATGGGAACGCGCAGCCAGCGGAGGACCGAAGCTGGACGACGCTCAGACTGATCGTTACCCGTTCCGCCGGCCACGTCCAACAGCCGAGCGCCGGGCTGCGGGTGCATGACGTGCAGCAGCATGTCCTTCCAGAGTCGGTGCACGCCAAGGCTCATGGCGTCGTTCATGACGTCGTATTTCTGCGCCACGTTCTCAAACACCTTGTATACTGAAAAGGGAAAGCACCGAAAAGTTCACCTTTTTATGAATGATAATTTCAATAAATTCCATTTAACCTGCCAACAGCTTTAGGATTTAAAAAAAAAATTACTGCTAAGAAAACACGTTTTGCTAGAAATCCGTCCAGCCTGTAGACTGTGCAATAACTTTAAAGCACCCTGAAATTCTCTTTGTCCCCTTTATGCAGCAAAACCTTTCTTGGAATCGTTTATAATGCTCTTTATCAACAATGCAACAGGCCTTGTCTCAGCTTTTCTTTGGACTTTGGCTTTTTGAAACGAGCTACAATGGGTAAACAAGAACAAAAACGTTGGGACCAAAATAAAATCTTCAGTATAGGAAACCTCTAAAACTTTAAAGAAAAGGGGGAAACATCGAAAACAGACCTGATCCTTGAACTGATAGATGGATCATCCCTCCCACTAATCATCATTAGTTCTTTGGTAAATAATACTTTTCATATATACCAGATGGGTATTCATTTACTTCTCCCCCCTAAAAAAAGAAGAAATAGTGTGCAGGGTGTTTTTATAAGGAGCAGTTTTGATAAAATTGTGCATGGGGTGGTTTTCTACAGCTTATCTGCAGCTGCAGTCAGTGGGAATAAAGTTTCAGTTTTTCTTTTGGTCAAACATCCAAAAAGTGCATCTGATGTGTGAATTACATTACGTTTCTCTGTAATAATTACTGGAAAAGCTACAATATGCCACAAGATCTTTTTAATAAATGAAATATAAAACAGATGCTGGAGGGTTTTGCCATATTACCTAATCAACTAAGCAAAATAAGGAAAGTTAATAGTCAGACCCAAGGCTAAAGAAGTTGTTTAAAATAAGCTGCCTTTGCATCACGTTTTCTTTCTTTCTTCTGTAGCCATGGGCAGGTTACCAGTATCAAGGTAAACCACGGTTTTAAAAAGTTGATATTTCAAAACCGCATAAACGTCCGGTCATGTGCCATACGTTTGCTACGGTTGTTCAATAGAATAAAAGTTTTCCTTTCTTATACATTTTAGCCATGTAGGCTAATATTACAGTCATTAAACTCTCCCAACTAATCACAAACACAAACCCAGGAAACGCTCCGTCATCAATCTCTGCCCCCTTTGAAGGGTTCAGAGAGCATACGTTCTATTTTTCTGTTTTAAAAACTGGTAGTTTTGGTAAAAAGTTGGTTAAATAAAGGGTTGAGTTTGAATTCAGTGTTTGCGAGTACTGTATCTAAAGCTAGGTCGCTAAACAACAGTATAAAATGGCCAAGGCTGCACATAAAATATCTGTTTTAAATTTATTGATAACTATCAATATTGATCCAATTCTTTTTTATCAATATGTTTTTTTTCCTATATCGTCCAGCCCTAGGTCGTAAATTTTTGTTCTAAATTGCATGGTATGTTTTACTATAGTTTTTATACCTACAACCTCATACAGACCCAGTTAACTAAACGTGTTCTGTTTTTCTCCTAAGGTGTAACACTAAAATATTTCCCTTGACCCCCGCTGTAGCCGGATAACTTGCCCACTACACAGATGACATGTTAATAATAATAATAATCTGTTTTCATATATGCTTAATGTTTTCATTAAGCATATATAGCCAGGAATATTTTATATTTAAGTACTTTGTGAATGTGAGCTATTTACCTAGTAGGACGAACTGGAGATCTTGCATTTGATTAAAAAAATAAATAAAACGATGGTAGATAACGGATGTAACGCGTCCCTGCATTGGTTCTGGTACTGGACTGAAAACAACCTGACAGTCTAAAACCAACCACATAGGTTTAACGTTGTTCTGATACTCAGGGAATATAATTCTAATGCTAAATTATAAGCCGACTTATCTGACAAATCCTCGCAAATCTAAAAACACAGTCGTCATCTGTCTGCAGGTGAACTATGTGTGGGAAAAGTGGACAAACGTCTAAACAGCAGGATTTTTCAACGCACTTCTGTTGTGCAGCCTTCTCGGTCTCCAGTCACAGTCGAAGTCTTACCTCTCTTCGCCTTTTCTGCCTCGGGCACCGTCTCGAAGCCGAAGTGAGTGCTTCTGTCCTCCGCTGTATCGCTGACGCAGCGAGAGGAAGACGGAGCCAAGCAGCCGCCCGAGCGGCATGAGCCACCGGCCGCAGCGAAGGTAACGCTTCTGTGAGCCAGCCCACGGACCAACAACCTCACGGACGCAGCCATGTTGCCGAGTTGCGCAACCCGACTCTTCTTCCTGGACAGGCTGCACGTGAGGAAGGCTCGCTGCTGCCGTCTAGAGGTCATCAATAGAACTGCAATACGTTTTTATTTATCTATTCATTTACAGGGACAGAAGCTTGATTTATGATAATAAAAATCATTAATTAAACCTGAAATACTTTATCTTAGCATGAGTATTAAAATACTGAAAACTGCTGGTGAGTAGAGCCCCTTACACTGAAGCAGACGTTTGACATTTTTAGGTTAAAGGTATTTAATTATACAATAATCAGTCTAGATTTGTGAAGCCATTCATGTCACTATTTATTTACTGTCCATATTACTTATTTTGATAATGTTTTAATCCATCTAACAATTGTCTATACTCATTTTCCTTGCTAAGTTGCAATGGGGGCTGTGGTTATTGGAGCCCAGTCAAAAACTCACTGCAATATTAAGTAACCGGCAGATATAAAAAGGTGACATTATTAAAGACTATTTATTGTCACCGTGTGTTACCATGGTGAAATTCCTTTTTGGCCAAGGAAAAAAATAATTTAGCAGTTTTCTGAGGGTTCTACGAGTACAAAATATTAATAAAAAAAAGAGAGCAAGGTGGACTATATAATTCTGTTCACAAGAGAAACATGAGAATCAATTTTTGGAGATTCAATAAAATTTTATTAAGACTGAGACTCTTTACAATTATCACTATGTTACTTTATTAAATTAACGAGGCAGATAGAAATTTTATCCAAAAGACATAAAAATGAGGAATAACTTGATTCCTGCAGCAGCAGAAAACCCAGGAGTTCATTTTTGAATGTTTTATTATTAGTGAGCAGCATCTCTGACAAGTTTGAACAAGTAAAAATGTATCCCCCCCCCCCCCCCCCCCCCCCCCCCCCCCCCCCCCGTGGGATAGATATGTATTTGTAGCACCAAATCTGCATCCTGAAGGCAAAGATATAATCTGCAGCCCTTTAACCACTTCTTGCAGAATGAAGATGTTATATTAGAAAGACAATCTCTAAAACAGGCCAGTGCATGTAAACCACTAAAGACCAGGACTGGCTTTAGTTGTAACAAGGTCCTATACAATATTCAAAAGTGAGGCAGATAAAAAAAAAAACAAAAAAAAAACAGGAATGTTGCTGCACAGTTTGTAAAAATTTTTAATGTAATTTTTTACAGACATTTTACCGATCCATCAGAGAAGAGGGACTTCTGCAAATCTGTCCGACCTCAGCTCCCTGAGTGCAGAAAAGAGCAGCTTCTGTGGCCCTTTCTTCTCACTTTTCCCATCCCTGCAGTAACCAGACACGTCCCCCTTTTTGTCTCATTGTTCACTAAATTACTTGTCGACTGGGATTCAGCGGGATCCGCTTACAGCGGAGTCTTTCCCCAGGCTTTGGGGAAGGCTGACCACGGGGGAGCTGCAGGCTCCAGCTTCTTACTATGACTATAGAGGAGTGATGAGAAAGCCCCGCTTAAAGTGTCCAAATCAAAGGCTGCAGTCTTCATAGATTCTGGCTGTTTTAGCAACAAATGGATACAACTGTTTTGTGCAAAGCCAAGTTCCAAAGCTGGTTCATACATTCTGCCGCCATCAGAGGGAGTAAGAGGAGTATTTTTCGGTCGGATGCAGATGTTTTGGAACGTAAGGCTAACGTGTTGACTGAGCTCCAGGACTCTTTTAAGGGCTTTTGACAGATTTCAACATAGATTCTGCAGCATTTGAGTTACCTGTGAGTTGCGACTGGCTCAGCTGTGCCCGTCTGAACCACAGTGGGACTCCAATGACCTGCAGGTCATGGATCCTGCTGTGGAAGGCGAAGCCCAAGCAATACACAGACGATGACAGCAACTATCTACGGAGGTTTCACCAAATCTATCAGACTGGTTACGGTCCGCGATCACCACCAATTTAACTGTCACAGGTTTTTGCTGCAGGCATATAGAGTGCAAGTTTACATCTTTGGAGGAAAGAGAACCTAAAACATGCAATAAAAAGTTTAAAAAACAGGAAACATACGATACAACGAGATGTACTTGAAAGAACTCTAATCACACGCCTTACCAGAGACATGTTCATGTGGATTCATGTCTTGAGAGGGAAGATTTTCTCTTGATCAAATAATGATTTACTTGAAAATAGAAATACAATAGAACAATTTATCATAACATGTTAGATGCCTTTCTAAAGTGGTGATTTAAGTCTGGGGACTGGGATGGTTATGAAAGAAGGCTGATTTTGTGTCTGTTGAAACTTTTTTCACTGATCAACTGTTGTGGTGGAGTCTGCCAGAGTTTAATTCCAGACTTCATGCGCCGCATCAAAGCTCACCGTGCCGTTAGAGGATAAACAGGCCCACAGCATCATAGATCCTCCACCCTACTGACCAGTGGGGATGAGGTGCTTTTTGCACATCTTCATCTTTTGTTTTACTCAAACCGACTCATTGTTACGGTGCAACTCATTTCTACACGTCCGTCCGAGTTCAGAAACTAATTGAACACAAAATTGTTCTCTTCTCACCAAAAGCTCACAACAAGCACACCTGAAACTGGAATTCTGATGAAGCTGAATCGTCAGAATAGAAGCACCATTTGAAAATAAGCCATAAACTACGTTTTATTAGGCCTACATTTCTGTATAAAAATTTCTTTCTTAATGATTAGTCTGAGGTAATATTCTCATCTTAAATGTTTTGTTATCACAAGGTGCAAGTGGAGAATGATCATAAATAATGGAAATAAAGGCCTTAAAACATCAGTCTGAGTGTCATTAAGTTTCATTTATTGAATTGCATGACTGAAACAACTTTTCATTAATATTCTAATTTATTGAGAAGCACCTGTAGAGTTTAGCTATCTCCATGTTTATTGACAGAAAATGCAATCTCTTGATTCGTTTCCTAAGCATCCAGTTGGCATGTAGGAACCATCTGTGCTGTGGAGACCTGGTGACTCAAAGGTGTAACGCTTGTTAGCAGGACGCCATGAATGAGCCAGGGAGATGTTTTACCGCCGTTCTTCCTCATCACTATGTGCAGGAGCAAGCTAAATACAGATCCTTGTCCCGCTCTGGGTCAGCGGTTAAAAGAAACTGGCCTGTGTCAGGTGATATGAAAAAAAACATTAACTATTAACAAGTTCCTGAAGATTCCAATAATTAAAAAAAGGAAACATGATTTTAAAAGTTGCAGCTGATACATTTATTTAGATGCAGGTTTTCTTTGGCTTTCACACAAGGAGAGTTTGAATCATCCCTTAAAAACACTTTTTAATCAGTTTATTTCTTTACTCATGACTGATTTGATGCAATGATTTGTTATTGTTTTCCTTTAGTTGTTAGTTTATGATATTGTTTTTTTTAACCTTTTTTAAACCAGGAAAAGCATCATTCATATTAAAAATCTGCAAACAGTTGTGTCTGACTCCAAGTCTCTTAAAAACCTTCAATGAGATCATGTCATGAGGTTTCAACTCTTCTTGCAGGAAAAGGAAACACCATTCGTGAAAGCCTTGTTGCCCGTCTCAGAGGAAAAATGCCCATTGGAGCTGAGGTTAAAAAAAAAATGTTTGTGAATGAAGGCTGTAAGGCCCTGGACTCCTCAGAAGAAATAGATTTGAGAGGTAAGACGGGAGCAGACAGAGGACACCAACATCATGTGTCTGACTGGTTAAGCTTTTTGGAGCATTATCGTTGTCTCTGAAGTGCTCCTTAAAAAAAGCATAGCTCGGCCTTTTAGTGAAAATATTAATTGGTGAGGGTACCAATATGTCTGCCGCTGGAAATTTGGTTAAAAAAGGTTTAGGTTTCTCGCAGGGTTGCATAAAGCCCACCAAAACAACACTGCTCACCAAAATTGGTTTGGTCAGAGAAATCCATGCTAGCGGCCCTCCGGAGGTCACTTTAGAGCTCGTCTCGTGGAATCTCCTCCTAGAGACTGCGCAGAGAGACGCGGCAAATCTTCTGGCGACGGAACGTTATTGATGTGCCATCCTGGTGGAGTTGGACTGCCTGTGCAACCTCTGCAGGGTCCGCGTGTCGCCTCATGATACCAGTGGTGACACCGACCCTGGTCAAAAGCAAAACTGCTAGAGAACAGTAAGGAAACTAGGAGGTAAAAAAAAATGTCTGTGGCCTCTACCTACAGAACCGTTCCTGTTTTTGGAGTCGTCTCATTGTCGCCCCTTTGGTGCCACCGTTGCTAATCTCATTAACACCAGCACAGCTGACACTGATTAACACCCCCCCCCCCTCCCTTTCTACTGCTTAACAGACCAGATCAATATTCCAGAAGTTTAACCGCCTTCATTTTACACTCTGATTAAAAAGTGTCGCTTAGTTGTTTTGAGCGGTGTAGTTTGGAACAGACACAACCACAGGGACACCTTTTATGAATTAAGAGATCCTCTCTGACTACATACCAAGAGTTCCAGCTTGTTCCACATCCTCCCGTGTTTGTTTCTTCGGTGCTGAAGTTGTAAAGCTGGACTCCTGCTGCTCCCTTCAAAACATGCAGGTTGCACGCTTGACCTCATCCCAGAGGGAAACCAATAGGTTACACATGGTTCTCCAAATCCTCCACGCATTATGTGTGTGTGTGAGACCATCTTTAAACAATCTGCGAGTCATTGCACGTTTCTGATAAGTGTTCAGCGTCAAGAAAAAAAAAGGTGGAGCAGATGCCCAAACATGCAAGTAATAAAGCCTTGATCTATTAAAGAAAAACAGATTTTCATAGTTTTTCTTTCTTTCTTTCTTTCTTTTTTTGCACAAAAGGCTTTAAATGCATTGCGAGAGCACTGGATTTACTTGATCTGATATTTGTGTCCCAGGCTGTCTAATCATCAGAGTAGAAAGAAAAGAAACAAACAACTCCGCCTTAAGAAACATGCATACAGTGTTTATTTGCAACCAGGACGCATTAAATAAAACTACAAAGATACTTCACTTATCCAAAAGATAGATTATATCCCATTCACATACAAAATAACAATAATTTACTGTATAAATTAACATTACACTATATTTCGCTATATACAATTAGATGAAAACAGAGTTTTGGCCCGTTGAGACCATTTCCCACAGGGCCTCTGGTATTGTTTTCACGTCGTCGAGCACTTCAGGACATTGGCAACAATTTTAAAAGGGGGGGGGCACGTTTTTTTTTGACGACGCCGAAAGAAACCTAGCGTGGAATTTCCCGAGTGACTGGAGGACGGGACAGACGACTGGCGTTTGCATAATTCACCAGGCTAGCCAAGCAAACGTACCCTTGTTAGATACTGACTGTCACATTTGATTAGCTTGTGTTGGATCTGAAAGCGCATTAATTTCCCCGTCCCTCTTTCTCCCCTACTCCTCGCCACGCATGGTCTGCTCTGAACATCGCAGACCCAGGGGCATCTGCTCACGTCCTGCAATAATTACCATGAGTTACAGCTGAGCAGTAGATAGCATTGAGCCACTACTTTTTTTTTTTTTTTTTTTTGCAAACCACTAATTGGGAGACAACGACGCATAATAATAATATATTTTTTTTATTAATTTAGATCCTGCATGGTACTTCTTTTGGCTTCAAGTGCTAAGGTAAGGTCATTCGAGTTGATATTCACCCAAAACCTAAATGCAAACCAGGATAAGTACTGTTTTGTTTTGGAAGTACGAGCAAAATTAAGTGCATCGAGTAATGGGAAGATTTGAAGAAAGCATCTAGAGCGTCCGACCCCCGCACGAGAAACAGCAACCGCTATGCCCATGGCACAAAAAGTAGATATTGACCTTTCTCAAGTAGTTAAAATGTCACAGCTGCAAACTCGATTCCGGCCTGCGGGTGGTACCACCGAGCACTTGCTCTCCACCTTTCGGGCCTGAAATCTGCGTGACAGGCCCAAAAAAACGTGCGTCTGTTGAGTCTCAAGACACTTTAACGCCGCCTAAACGTTCCACGTGTGAGCTCGCTTAATGGGGAGGTTTAAAATAATAGCAGATGGCTCCCTCTCGAATGGTTTGCTGAGACAATAAAATCAAAGAGCGGTCATAAATATCTCTGTTCCCACAATGAATTACAGAATATACAACAATATTCACCCCCTTTTTCTCCTGCAATCAAAAGACTGAGGGTTAATGTGAACAATATGTTCAGTAAATGTCCAAGACTACAAGTAAGAGCACACAAACTAAAACAAAATCTGTTTCAAAGCCTCGTCTGGCTCGTACGGAGAGCTGCTTTCCTTTATGGCTGTGAATCTACTTCCCCCGCACACACAACATCTGGCATTTCTCCCATGACAGAAACCTTTTAGGAATCTCACTCCTCGTATCCCCATTGATTCCGATGTTTGTGAGGGATCCCGGCAGATATAAAGACAGAAACAGATGTGTGGAATCTGACGCAAGGGAAGAAAAGATCCTTAAGGCACTTGAACAAACCGGAAAGACTCCTACCCACATCCCAAGTGGCGGGGAGAAAAAAAAGCCCTCAGATCTTCCTAAGTCTCCCTAAATGGCAGATTGTCAACAACACCGATCCCAAACCTTCCACTGACGCGAGCGAGGATGCTTCTTCTCTCCACCCCGACGTTTGAGCAGAAGATGGGAGCTCTGCTTCACTCTGGCCTTTGAATTTTGCACCAAAAGTGTTGTGAAACCTCAGTGTACTATTGGTTCCCTCTCCTTTAAAAAAAAAAAAAAACAAAAAAAAATGCAAGTTATCATGTAAAACACATCAAAGAGAATAAGAAAGAAACTCAAGATTAGCATTTGCAACAGAATAAAAACAAAAAAAGAAGACAAAGATGTACAGCTCTTTGGAGGGAAAGGATTTTGGCAAATGTTCGTCTGTATGAGGCAGTTAGGAGTTTATGTGAAACTGTAAAGCTTCGACTGCGTGCGTTTAAGTTGTCCGCCGTCGCGCTGCGCCGCGGGGCCTGCGAGTTTTCACTGACGAGGCTGCAGTCTGGAGGGATTTTTAGAGGTATGCTGATTGCTGAGGACGGCTGCGATGGATGAAAATGGCCTCCTGCATGTTAAAAGCGTCCTTGTGTGTCTCTCAGATCTTCCTCCATCCAGTCTTTTGGCTCTCCTCTCTGTCACTGTCGCCCCTCATACCCCTGCGTGACCCTCTTTCTTTGGCGCTGAGAGGAATGAGAGTGCCTTGACTTTTTTTTTTTTTTGGGGGGGGGGCAAAAGGCCGTTTGGCTGCAGCCACTGAGTCAGTTGTCATTAGTCACTCAGTCTTTGCTTATTAGTGAAGCGCCTCGTTGAATTCCCCCGGTCTGACGGCCGTGTCGTCTGACGGAGTAATTGTGGATGGCGATGAAGCAGCAGCAGCAGCAGCACTAGTGGCCCACCAGAGGGCTGAGGTCCCCATGGTGGTTCTTTAGCTTCTTCTTGAAGAGGGAGATGGTGGACGGTCGGTACAGGATGATCCACGGCTCGGAGGACACCGTGCTCTGGCTGCAGCTGTCTGAGCCGCTGACTGTTGGGATGTTCGGGGTCCTGGAGAAGAAAAAGAGAGGGAGATGAAGCAAGGGTCGAGAGCATAAAACAAAACAAAACTTTGCACTGCAAAAACGGAACTAGAAATAAGTAAAATGTTCTTAAAATTTGTGTATTTGTCCTTGATTTGAGCAGGTAAATAAGGTGATTTGCCAATGGAATAAGAATTTTGCACTTAAAATAGGAACAATTCATCTCAATCATCTTATTTCAAGTGCAGGATTTCTAATTATCTTATTTTAAGGGGTCAAAATACTAATTCCATTGGCAAATAATCTTATTTACCTGCTCAAATCAAGGATAAATACACTAACTTTAAGAACATTTTACTTATTTTTAGATCAGTTTTTGCAGTGTGAGAAAGATGATTTAAAAAAAACAGCAGCGCAGTACCTATTATAATCAACTGGTAGAACTGCAACATAACATTTCAAATTTTGCTTTTCTAAATGTAACAAAAAAGTAACAACCCCTTCTATCTATCTATCTATCTATCTATCTATCTATCTATCTATCTATCTATCTATCTATCTATCTATCTATCTATCTATCTATCTATCTATCTATCTATCTATCTATCTATCTATCTATCTATCTATCTATCTATCTATCTATCTATCTATCTATCTATCTATCTATCTATGTGTGTGAGTGAAGATATTGTTGGACAACTGACATTTGCAATTTGCGCCACTAGATGTCACTATATCCTTCCGACTGGTTCTTTAATTTTGTTGTCAAAAATCTACATCTCTAAAAGTTACATCACTTGAAAGTTTTGACTCCCTTGATGAGAAAATAAGGGGCAACAGAAAAAGTGGAATCATACTTTTAACTGACATACAATACTGTGGAAGAAAGCACTGCAGTACCTAAGAGGAAAACTCTTTGTTTATATTCGTATATTTTTGTGGGCCTGCAACTATCTGATAGAATGTTGCATATTGAAAGCCCTACTGGTTTTAGAAGATCTGAACTTGAGCGCTATCTATGACAGATAAGGTGCGTTTTATCAACAGCAAGAGAATCTAACAGCAAAACAAGCAAACTATTTTCAAAGAGGCGCTTAAAACATGGAAGTGGTCATTCATCAGGATTTAGGGAATACAGGATATGATATTCAGATCACGCTGCGCATAGGGAAGCATTTAAGGGTGTTTACGTCTGTGCTGAACGTTATCAAGACGCATGTTATCGCAAGCTACTGATTGACTGTCACTATGACCTCCTAAACTCTTTTTGTTCCTAATTTTGCATATAAACATACTGTTCCTCTATTCTAAAATGTCCAATTTTATCTGAAAGCAGCTTTTTCTAAGCTCCTGCAGTTGGTAATTTCTCTAAAATAGATGAATTCCCTGTTCAGCGATCCTCCCGCTGAGCTGCTGCATGCTTAAGAGTATTCCTAATGTTTGACAGAACGGATTGCTTCTTACACGCTGGTGCCACGTCTGAATTTCTCCCTTGAAAGGGTTTAAATATCGAAGAAGGAATTCAGATAAAAAAAAAAAAAAAAAAAACCATTTTTTGAGATTCGACTCCACAGACTGCTTCCATTTTTGTCCTGCAACTTCTTCTTTCTTTAGTTAACAAATCTAGCTTTTTGCACATTGAGATGTGAAATCTGCAAATGTCAGGAGTGCTGTGCAACACCGCAGAGGAGAGGTTTAACATTTGCCGCTCGGTGGCTCTCGCTTCTAATATCCTGCTACTCACTTGACCGTGACGTGGAGCAGCAGCTTGGCCACCATGGCCACGACCGTCAGTATGAGGAGCGCCGCCAGAGCGTAGATGGTCCACACTGCAGAGAAAAAGGAGAGAGACATCAAACATCCTGTCACAGTAATGGAAACAAACGCAAGCATGCTGGAGAGATTTAGCGAGAGGGAGAGCGGCTCGAGCGCCGCTGGCACACCTGTTTACAGCGTTCGGCCAGCAAACTGTCAAGAAACGGTGACACATTATCAGCGCACATCTGTTCTCCTCTGGCTGAGGATAACACGGGGTCGCTGGAGGAGGCAGAGCGCGCGGGACTCTGGGAGAGGAATGTTCGCGGCGATCGGCGAGGCGAAAGGACGCGTCGGCCCTCTGTGCCTCGCTTTGACAAAAACGCCGGGACATTCTAAAACGCTTAACGTGAAAAAGCTTAATGTGTAAAAGCTTAACGTGGCTTAAGGTAGGAAAACAACGAGGAATCATCACCAAATTTTGCATGGCCATATCTTGTTATATAGACTTAAGCCTGTCAAAAAAAAAATAAACCGAAATCCAACGATTATAGAAGATATCTCACATTAACGTTTTCTTCTTCATTGGTGCCTATGGCGAGAAAAAGGCTTAACGTGGTTTAATGTACCTAATCAACGATCAATGATCACCAAATTTCTCTTTCATATTGCTCCTAATAAGCACATAAAACTGTCAAAATGTCAAACCCAAAGTCCAATTTTTATGGACCTTATCTGACATTAAGCGTTGCTGCTTCATTGAGGCCTATATTAAAAGAAAAAAGCTTAACGTGATTCAATGTACTTAAACGACGCTCAGTGATCACCAAATTTCTCTCATATATTGCTTACCATAACCACTTAAAACTGTCAAAAAATCAAATCCAAAGTCCAATTATTATGGACGTTATATGACATTAAGTATTTCATAGGCATAGAGGCTGGCTATATGAAAGCAGAAACGCTTAATGTTAGATAATGTCCATAATAACTGGACTTTGGGTTTGACATTTTGATAGTTTCATGTACTCATTAGGAGCAATATGAAAGAGAAATTTGGTGATCATTGATCGTTGATTAGGTACATTAAACCACGTTAAGCTTTTTTCTCGCCATAGGCGCCAATGAAGAAGAAAACGTTAATGTGAGATATCTTCTATAATCGTTGGATTTCGGTTAATTTTTTTTTTGACAGGCTTAAGTCTTCATGACAAGATATGGCCATGCAAAATTTGGTGATGATTCCTCGTTGTTTTCCTACCTTAAGCCACGTTAAGCTTTTTCACGTTAAGCATTTTAGAATGTCCCTTCAAAAAACGCCCGCTTGTGCTCAGCGGCGAGATTCAAAGTTACTTCACTTCTGCGTGATTGTCAGGCAGAAAAAAGCATTCACGGTGCTTCACTCCCGTGCGGCGTCACACTGGGTTTGAACATGCAGAGATATTTCAGGGGAAAAGAACAGGCGACCCGGACAGTTGCAGAGCAAAAGAGTTCATGCGTGAGGTGAGAGTATCAGGGGAGGTAACGTACTAGCGCTGTGGCCGGTGGTCTCGCCGCGTCCAGCCCACTGACCTGGCATGCTGTGCTCGGGTTTGCCGGGGCTGGACGTGATCACGTAGAGGATGTGTGAGCTACGTCCGTTGGTGGTGCTGTTGGATCTCTCGGTGACGCCGCTGGACAGCTGCGGCCCCGGCGTGCTGGAGGCGTCTTCGCTCTCCTCCTCGTCGGAGCCTCTGGGGGCCGTGGCTCTGGGGTCCTGCTTTCTGAGCGCTGCGCAGACAAGCATGGGAGAAAATGAAGTTTTATTTAAGTGTGTTGATGTCATTAAATTCTTTTTTTTTTAAGGCGCTAAATTCTCTTCTTGGGGATGAACAGGGGCGGTTCTAGACCAAATTTACCAGGGGGGCCAAGGTGGGGCCAGTATTTTTTCACAGGGGCACAGAACAAAAAAAATTAAAAACAATAAAATGGCAATATTTAACTGTGTAATAATATTAAGTGATCCACTTGTGGCTCTGGAACTG
This sequence comes from Fundulus heteroclitus, assembly GCF_011125445.2. Classification (NCBI taxonomy): domain Eukaryota; kingdom Metazoa; phylum Chordata; class Actinopteri; order Cyprinodontiformes; family Fundulidae; genus Fundulus; species Fundulus heteroclitus. Next base: position 18,621,195 of record NC_046372.1, read on the forward strand.
CAGGTTTCAGACCCCTGATCAAGCAGATGAAAACTTTGCCCCCTGCTCAATACGGCTAAAGCTAAATGTGAAACATCTTAAGTTTTAAATTCTTTTTAGAGTAAAGCTGTATAGGTAAAAATAATATTAGTCAAAGTGACCAATCAGTTATGGTTTCTTTGCCATTGCAAATAATTATGAGAAGTTTATTTAACATCATGCTTTTAGTACAGGGGCCATAACAGGGGCCAGGGCCATTTCTACAGGGGCATGGGCCCCTGTCTAGAACCGCCCCTGGGGATGAACTAATCCTAATTTTAACTGATCACCTGGAGATTGATATTAAAGAGTCGCAAAAGGCGGGAGAGAATATTTAATACAACCAAGATTTGTCAAGAAACTTTTTCAGCGCCGCATCAGTGCTGCAAGGCGGATCAGCATCTTTTTTTATTTATTATCTTTGAGCAAAAATACAAGTAAGATTTACATTGAAAAGTTAAGACATTTTAGTAGTGCTCAAAAGGAGTAGGTAGAAGTTCAAGAACTTATAAGAACCTACCCCCAAATACAATGTTCATGTCATGTAACATATGCAGTTTTTTGATAAAAGGGTTTACAAATCAAAGCACAGTTACATGAATACGGTGTCTTATTTTGAAAGCAATTGTACAGAAGAAGATATATAGCAGCACTTATTGAAAATGTTACAAATGATCACGTTTAAATGTTTGGGTTACATGCAACCTTATTTCAAGGTACGCTTGAAATAAGATGGATAAATCTAGGGTTTAGTAATCTGATCCCAAGCCGTATGTTTAGAGGATTCAGTTTGGAGTTTTAAGGCTTACTTAGCAAACAGTCAAACATGGTGGTGGTGGTATTATGCTGCGGGCCTGTTTTACTGACTGAAATACAGATGGATTCTGCTTCGAATCAACAGGAAGATGAATTTACATCGGCTGAGGCAACATTAAGCTTCCTCACCGACCTCAACGCCGTTTAAAAGCTGGATCCATACCAGGACTTCAATTAATTCACCAACTCTACAAATTCTGCCAAGAAGACGGGTAAAATCTCCAGCCAGTGTTATGACAGACACAGCTGTTGATAAAACAGCTCGTTGCTGAGGAACATTACTCCAAATATTAGTGACCGTATATGGATATTCATATACCACACCCAGTTTCTATAAAAAATGGTTCATTTGTTCCACAGCAGGACAGCAAACGTCTGACCGCCACTGTAAATACTGATGTGGTTAAATCAGAGAGAGAAAAATACTTTTAGTCTTTTCAAAACCAGAAACTTCAATGTAAGCCACTGATTTAATTTTTAACCAGGTTTAATACCTTAAAGTAATTTGTAAAGTGAAACAATATTGCGTAAACATAACTTCTAAAAACATTTTTTCTATTCTACTCTTGTGAGAGGCAATAATACTTCCAGCAAAAATGAAGGCGAACTAGAAACACAGTAGATCAAAGAACCAGATTTGCCTCCTTCAGTCTGGAAATAGTTTAATTTATTGTGATTGACCGAGTGCAGTTTCATAATGAGAAAATCCACTTAGTTTAACATTGGTCGAATGAGAGAGTTATTGAAATACAGTGAAAAGGAAACTGAATTACTAGCTTTTGCCAATTATAGGGTCATAAACTGATCGGGGCAATTACAAAAGTATTCAACGAAATCGACTTTTTTTATAGTACATGCGTATTTGTTTTTGTCTAACTATGAGAACGCTTTATAATACCAGATGTATTGTTTTAAATTTGATATTGCTTTTTTTTTGGAAAACTCTTACATTTTATTTTACCATATATATTTATTCAGTGTTTAACATTAATGCATGTATTTAACTATCCTACTGCACAGCTATGTGGACGGGTTATTTGTCGATGAAGTTCTTTCAGCACAGCTCCTCTGATGAAGTCGACGTCTCGCCAAACAGTCTTAATCAAAGACGCGGAGCCACAATTAAAGACTGCTCCATCCAGGCCCGGTTCTGTCTGCCGTGAACGGCGGTCGGGGTTTGAAAGCCGCGTGGGACATTTTTTTCCCGCTTCCTCGCGTAATCGCTCGACTTCGCTGTGATGTTCCCGGAACGACCCACATGTTTCCCATTTGCAGGCAAAATGGCATGCTTCAAACCCAGTCACAGCTGAAACGCACCACCGTCCTCATCTGAGAGCGTTTACCCTGAAATTACGGCTCAGCCTCCCCGCCTGCCACCATGGAGATACAGAAAGGATTTAGTGGCGATAATCAGACTCCGTAATCTCCCTTCTCTCTCAGCCTGGCTCCTTGTTCTTTTGCACCTATTTTCTTTCTTTGTCTTTGAAGGGAAGAAAAAAAAAAGCTGCGATTTCATGTGGTGACCTTTTCTCTGTAGCATGTCTCCATTTCTTGGCTACACGAAGCCATAAACAAAAAACAAGAACCACGCCTCTGAAGAGGTTGGCAGATTCTGACCTTCTGATATTGTTTTAGTGGAACTCAGCCGAGCCAGAAAAAACTGACAGGAATATAAATGGCAGCAGAGAGGGAGGAGCAGCAACAGGCTGAGATCGAATGTCACCTGCTCTGAGTTACACCGTCGTACGATTTGCCCGTCCCGTCAGAAACCAGCCGATTAAATCACTTCTGGGGACCTAAAGAGAAAAGGTTATATAAAACGCAGCAGGGCAGTCTGGGAGAAAAACGGCGCGGGGCGACGGCTTTAAATTCGTCACAGTTCTCTCAGCAGTGGCGTTTAAGAAGGCGTGCTGACAGCGCTTTTTACGCAGGTGTCCGACACGCTCGCTTCGCAGTTCAGCAGGCAGTAAAACTCTGGGAAAGCAAAGCGTCGTGCCGCAGCTTGATAACAAACCTGAGATCTACAGCGCATGGGAGCAGGTCCCAACCTTTTTCACTGTGTGTCGCGTAACGACTACAAAGATCAGCGTATTAACAGCAAAATGCAAAATGGAAAAATACATTTTTTTCCCTCCAATGAAATCTGAAAAGTGTGGGACGCATTCTTTTTCAGCTCCCGTAGGTCAATACTTTTGTAGAGCAGCACAAGCACAGGCAGGTCGGACGGGCGGCATCTCTGAGCAGCGACTTTAAAATCTTTCCACAGATTCTCCACTGGGTTTAGGCCTGAGCTTTGACTAGGCCATTCTACGCTGCGGTCTAACCGCCTCGCTTGCTTTCATGTCCCTACTGAGAAAAAGCATCCGCCCCACCAGCACGTTTCAACCATAGCGATGGTAATTTTCCTCCATGCAGAGCTTTTGCTGTTCTGAACTGATCCAAGCACCTTTCTTTGCCACGTTTGCTGTGTCCACGACAAGCCCTGCGGCAGCCTTTAAAAGGGACAACTTATGGCTTTACTTCAGCAATAGCTTTTGTCCATAAAGTCCAGATTTCTGAAATGAATGACTAATAATTTCACAAATTGCCCCACTTGAGCTGAGGATCTCTGCAGCTCCTCCAGAGTTACAATTGACAGTTTTTTTCCTGCTTCTCTGATTATCACTCCCCTTGCCTGGTCCTTGATTTAAATTAAGACGGCCATGTTTTGGTAAGTTTGCAGACGCATCGTAGTCTTTCCATTCTGGTATGATGGATTGATCATTACCAGAATGGATTGAACGCCGCTTCACAAATACGTCTGGGATGTCGTTCTGGAGACTAACCCATCTGTAAACTTCTCCACAACCTCATCTCTGACCTAATCTGCCGTGTTCCTCGGTGTTCGTGACCTTCTCCGTGTCAGCAATGCTCTCCCTAACAAACTTCTGAGGCGTTCACGGAACATTTACGCTTTACAACTTTATTTATCCTGACGTTTAATCAAACACTTCTGAAGGCAGGTCATCGCACTGGATTGGATTTAGCTACACAAGACTAAAGGGGCTTAATATGAATGAACATCAGTGTTCATGTTTTTTTTTTTTTGTGTGGAAATTTTGGAAAATTGTTTATTGATGTGTTGTGTTAAAAGTCAATATAAACTAAAGTTTGTGGCAGCAATGTGACAAAATGTAAAAATGCTTGAGGATGAACCCTTTTGCAAGGCCCTGCAGCTCACCACACCTAAGAAGAGCTGACCGAACTAACTCTCCTGGGCTATCAAGACAGCACCGCTAAAGTGCAAAAAGGGAGCTAAAAGTAAGTAAAATTTTCTTGAAATTTGTTTATTTTTCATTGATTTTTCCAGCTAAATAAGACTATTTACCAATGGAATAGGTAAGATTTTTGCACTTAAAATAATAACAGTTCATCTCCATCATCGTATTTCAAGTGCAGGATAGCTAGTAATCTTATTTTAGGGGTAAAAATACTCATTCCATTGGCAAATAGTCTTATTTCGCTGCTCAAATCAAGGAAAAATACACACATTTTAAGAAAGTTTTACTTACTTTTAGTTCCCTTTTTGCGGTGTATAGGTTTAGAGGACGCAGCAGTTCAGGCTTTGTTGCCCACTAATCTTACCTTGGTACAAAAGAGCAAAGCCGTGGGCCTGATTGGTGCGATCCGAGAAGAAGTACAGGATGACAAAGTCCCCCGTGATGTTCACCAGCTCCCGGGGAGGGCTGCGCCAGTCAAAGCGGGCAACCACCTCCCGGGTGTAGCCGTCCAGAAGCTCCACCATGTCGGTCTGGTCGGAGATGTCGAAGAAGGTGAAGTTGAAGAGGATTGCGGAGGCACCGGGGACCTGGATGGTCCAGTAGCAAACGCGACTGGCCGCGTATTTGTCAGGGAAGTCGGGGGAGTAGACCACTCCGGTCGGCGACGTGTAGTTCCCCCCGCAGGCGCCAACTCGGACTGAAGGCAAGAGCAGACAGAGCGTGGTCACGGATGCATGCTTTTTTTCTAAACTTGGTCACACTAGTTTTAACCTAATGAAAAAACTTTCTACAATCACATAAATTTGCTCGTGCTTTTTGAGAAATAAGATGCTGCTTCAGCTGGGAGCTCAAGCTGCAACCACAAGTTCCTTTACACGCACATCATGAGTTTATATGGTGGTATGAATATATAACGACGTGCCTAATGTTACAACACAGATTTAAATTCATTGTGGACTTTCTCCATCCCACAAATAGTAAAAGCATTTCTTTTCACTGCACAACGTCAGGGCCAGCCAAAATATCTGGCAGCTGAGCCTGTTTGTTTGACATCACTCACTGGAATCAATACTGTGACCAATGAAAGAGTTCAGGGACAGCCAAAAAAGATAGTTTAAGGAGCATTTTACATTTGTCTGAGCTGTCGTTATCATTTGAAAGGAAACTGGTTCGAATAACTCAAGAACCAGTCAGACTCAGGTATGCCATGATCTGGAGACCTTCAAGCTCGGCTGAAATGTGCAGGAGTCCACAAATCCAAGTCAAATATCTCCTGAGCATGAAAGAAATGTTTCATGCTTAGAAAGTATAAAGACTGAGCCTTTTTTCCCACACTGATAACAATTATGTTCAAGAGGAGTCAAGGTAAGGTTGTCAAAAGTGGAGCTCCATCTGTCCCACATGGCAGTGGATGCCTCATGTGATGAGGCTGTTTCAGTGCCAGCGACACTGTGGCTTTTCACAAAGTGAACGCAGATAATAAAGAAGGATGACTTCACCCTCCGATCAGCAGCTAGAGGCCAAAAACCTGGACAGAACCATGTGTCCCAAAACTGGTTCTGAAACGGCCCTAAAACTCAACCCCAAATGAAAATATTTCTGACTGTGTTAAAAAGCCAGTTTCTGTTCCTAAGAACCAAACCAATTTCTATTCACTCTACCATTTCTGGATCCAATCAGAAGCTGGTTGGTGGCTACAAACAGCGCGGGGTCAAGGTGCAACTTGCTGGGGGAACTAAATATTATTGGAGATGAAACCAATCATTTCTACTGGCGCATGCACGTAACAACAAACAAGTTGTTATAGGAAACATTATTATAACGGCGGGAGTTAATATATTACATTATTTTATCAGTAGTAGGAAAATTGCTTGTGTGTTTTAAACGAAAGCATTTTTCAAATTCTGCATTTTTTCTTTTGCATCTTTGTGTAAAGAGTGAAATGCTGAAGCTGCCGTGTTTCACTCAAACGTTATCAGACCGTGAGAATCTCATTCCACACGTGCCTCCAGTCATTGCACAAGATCAAGAAAACGGTTTGCAGTTATCGTCAGTGCAGCCAATACTGTAAAAGCTACGCAATATGTATGAGATGAAAAAGAATAAATAATGAATAAAATACATGTGACAATTTGCAGTACGGTGCTACTGCGCTGCATAGAAAATTACAATTTATGGAGTCCATTTAGTACCAAGCAGGCACTGGATGATATTTTTAAGGCTCACAGGATGTAGCTCTCACTACAAATGGCACCCGGTCTTAGCAAATTTAACCCTCAAACTTTTCACTACATGGTTTTGTCACACTCCCCCCCCCCCTCCCCCTCCCCCAGAACTATATTGTTTTTCTGCCAAGCTGCAGCACAGCCACAGGGAAAATCAGACTAGGAAAGCTCAGAGCTTACCGTCAAAGACGATGATCCAGCCGTCTCCTCCGCAGGGCTGAGTGTGATCACCGAAGCAGACGTGGTTACACTCCATGTTGGACGACTTGACGTGGTCTTGCAGGTCCGCCTCGTTGCCACAGAAGCAGGCGTACCCTGACTCCATGCCGGCAAGCTGCAAAGTTTGGAACAAACCCCAGTCAGTGATTTTCATTGGAAATCAATTTGGCATGGCAGACAAGGAGACAAGCCTCTCAGGGACTCAGTCTGCTGACTGAACACATACACACCAAGATTTTTCTCTGCTATTGAAAAAAATGCCTAAATTCTACCAACAAATGCAGGTAGCTTGATTAACAGCAATTTGCATGACTTAGTCAAGAGTATTCACACCCCTTAATGTCATATGCTTTGCTGTTAGGTTATTTTTTTTACTATTATTTATGTTTTCAGCATTTCCTTGTTGTGTATTATGTGTTACAAGTCTTTCCATATTCTGTTGCTGTTTTTGCCTTTTGCCTTTTACCATATAGCTTAATTTTTATACTCTTATCTGTGAGTAGTGAAACCCTGTAAAAACGACATCTTTATGCAAAACAAACCAGGCCTTTTATCAAGAGCAGCAGAAGGAAAAAACATTTTAAACATTACAATTTCATTAAAGTAGTTCTTTGTATTAACCTATAAAAAAAATCCTATGAGCCGGAGTGTTTGTAATTGTGACATGACAAAATGGGGGGAAAAGGACGGAAGTCTTGCATGGCACGGTGTGTGTATACTGTCAAGACAGTAATTCATGCACAAATACCAGCTTTTAGCAGTCAAACAAAAGTTGTTGATAATTAGCCCCTTAAAGAGCCAGAACAGAAAAAGACAAAAAACCTCACTCATAACGTCGTCTCCGCCACTGGACGCTTGTTCTCAAAAGAATCATTGTCTTTCCTTGAAAAAGGACACCATTGTTCCAATGTCTGGCCTGAAATGAATTCGGTGAATTGAAGGTAGAGGCAGCATTTCCCACTCGCCATTTTTTTTGTGTGTGTCATGGAACAGGAATTCATTCAGCCTCTGCTCCCCTCACCACCTTTAAAATGATGTCCTTTTGCTTGCATCAACAATGACACGAAACTGAGCGGAGCCTCTGCCTCGCTCATCAGTCATGCTCTTAGTCAAAAAGTCACGCGGGTCCGGATTTTAAAGTGCTTGTGTTTCAGCAAGGACAGTGGCTGTAAAAAAAAAAAAAAACTAATCAAGACACCATCAAGCCTTCACTTTTTTTTTTCTGCAACGTGTGTAAAACTAATATGAGAAGGACCCGTCGGTGTCTGTCAACGTGTACGGGCTGAGGCGGATCTGAAGGGACAGAAAATCAACAGCGTGCTCCGTCTGTGGCGGCAACAATGGCCGTGAAGGAAAAAAAGGAAAAAAGCATTGGCGAGGAGGTGCCCAGCGGGCTAACAGCCATTCATTTCCCGCTGTCAGGCCTGATTATTGGGATGATTTGTCATCTACAGACTGGTTTAAAAGGAGGATGTTTGATGGCTGAATAAGAAGGCTATTTAAATGAGGATAAAACTGACCATAATTAACATGGAAGCAAAAAAAATAAAGTCTACATGGAGAGGTTATCGGATGGTATTCAATCCAACAAGTGGATAAAAAAGGATCAGAACGCCTAAACAACAAGGCCCCAGCTTACTTATGCAATCTTCTTAAACTGGGCGTTCACTGTACCATTGTTGCCATTTTTGGGCCGATTCTTCAGTCGTGCGAGAATCTTTTGAATCGGGCCAAGTTTCAGCTGCATCGTGCGTTGTGTAGCGTACAGGGGGGTAACGAGGGGCGATCAGCCTCTTACGACCACCTCCCGATAAGGAATCGTACGATCAGATGAAAATCAAACATGTTTGAAATTCAGTCGGCCCTCCTGAGGAGATGGTGAGCGCCTCCTGCTGTTGAAGCAGAGCTACGAGCCGATTTCCCCCAACCTGGCGCACTGCGCATGTGCAAACAAGGGAATTCTTCTTCTTCTCAGACGAAAACACAGGAGTGGAGAGAAGCATGGCGGCGGTACGTGTGGCATGGAGTCAAACTACGGAGGAGCAACTCGTAGAATCGCATCAGAGCGCCGTGCCGTACCGCGTAAGAACAGATATGGTGAGCTGTGAAGTTTTAAACCCTGTGGTTTCGTCGTACAGTTTGAGCTGTATCTGAGAACAACGATTAAAAATATGGTACAGTGTATGCCCGGCTTTATAAAATAGACAACTACACATTTCCTTAATTTGGAAGCTTGGGTTCTGTTAGTTTTTCCATGGTCCAGATTAAGAAACTGGGGGGATCGAGCCTCTTGGTCTGCGGCACCAAGGCTGTGGAACAGTCTACCTCTGCAGCTGCGTTTAGTTGACTCTGCGAACCCGTTTAAAAACTTTATTTCTTTAAACAGGCCCTTTGTTGAATGTTTGCTTTTATTGTGATTTTATCTTATTTTTAGAATGTTATTCCAAATGTTGTTTTACTGGTTTCCAGCACAGCGCTTTGTGATTGCTTTGTCTGTGAAACAGCGCTTAACAAATGCACTTTACTTACACTTTATGGAAAACATAGAGTTCACGTTACATGTTTTCCATTTGTTCCACATGTTAAGACTTCACCGTAAAGCTCACCGTGTATTTCTGACCCCGGCAGAAGTTGATGCAGGTCTGAATCGTGAGTTTGTTGGAGATCTCGTGGGTGCCGGGAAGGGTCGGAGGATGACCGGTGTCTTTGAAGCAGCCCAAATTCCCAGGCACTGCAGAGAGACAAGGGAACAATAAAAAGGACATTAGGCAACTCAGATTATTTTTATGTAATTTAAACATTTAATATATTCGCACAAGGTCAGGGCATTAACAGATTAAGCCAAAGATTCAAAGCGTATCTTCAATCTTTTTTCATGTGATTCAATAAAACTCAACGGGTTTTCTTTTGGAATATGTCCCACTTTTGGACAAGATCAATGTTTTCTTATCACTCTTAGTATTATCTCTTTAATCTAGAAATAGAATCATAGAAACAACATATTAGGACACAAACAAAAAGCATGCGGTCTACAGTTTGGTCAACGAGGTGGAGCTTAAAGATCACAAAACTTTAATAAAGGACATAAAAAGCCAGAAATGATAATAAGTGAATCCATAAGTAGTGACATAACATTTCCTACTCCTTTAAACTTGTGTGTTCATGAGATATCGCATATAAATTTGCTATTCAGATTAAAAAAATATACAATTATCTTCTAAGTGTCATTTGAACGGATAATCACAACAAAAGGAATGCAACACAATGGTTATTTTTTTCACACAAACAATCTAACCGCAATCTATAATGGAGTGTATGTCTTTTAAATGTGAAATCAGATCATTGGTCTCAACTTTACCCTGTTTTGCATGGAGACGTTAGCAGGGCAAGCTGCAAGTCTGAAAACCAGACAGCTAAGGGCTGTCAGCATGAAGGTTAGCAATAAGGCTAACTGCTATTAGCATTGCACGCTAATACCAATGTATTTTCTCTATGAACTCGTAATATGTATTTTCAGCATTCTGGATAAAAAGGTAAATAAAGAGAGAGGGAGAGGCTGGAAAGATACACAGATGTATGGATAGCTGCATGTCCTGGCTTCATTCTTATTCCTATTCTGTAAAAGTTGTGTCCATTCACCCATCCATCCATGCATAGCTGGATCTGTCTGCCTGCTTTAATCCACAGCGTATTCATGAAATACAATCTCATCTCAAATACAATCTCACACAGTGATTACACACTCCAAAGCCTTTAAAATCAGTATAATAGCTTCGGAAGAGCCAATAAAACCCCTGGCAGTCCATGTCCCACTTATGATTTGTTTTTCCTTCAAATTGGCTTTCTTGTGTTTTATTGCAGCATTGCGAAGGGCAGCAAATTTGACAAACAGGGAACAAATTCACAAATTGAAAGCTATTTCCTTGGGAAGTAAGGAGAAAAAAAAAAAACATTCTCCTTAGCAGGGACGTTATAAGGCTACAGGGCACAGAAGACCTCATTAAAAAAAAGATGAGCAAGACACGATCAAAGACTGCCAATCACGCTTTGAGACGCAATCGCTATGCAAAACAGAAAGCCACCAGATGCATTCCTGTTGCATGTCGGGGGATTCATTTGATCACAAGTTGGATATCAAACACAGGAACATTTTTCTCGGCACAATAATAACAAACTCTCGGTCTCCCGGTGCGACGTTTGACAAGTCCAGAGGCTGCAGGGCTGCGTGTCCCCTGATGATGCACGCCGGCACTGTCCCAGAACTGAGACTCTCTGCAGCGGTAATCAAACTGACAAACAGAGCTGCTGATGGCAGCTTCCACCGGTGAGAAGCATCCCTTTTTCACTCCGCTGTCCTGGTTCTGTTTTGTAACGTACTGATATAAAAAGAAACGTGGACGGACCACGGATTTGCATGCAATTTAGATTAAATATTTACACCCCTGCTGCAGTCAAAACATCTGCCATCGGACCAAACTAACCTTGATAGAGACCACACACGCGGTCGCAGAGCCTGGGTGCTCGTGCCAATTTTTTATTTTTTTTTTTGAGCTGGCACGAAAGCCCAGTTGCATGGCCAGCTAAATCATTTCTGTTTATAAAGGAACAAAGCAAAAAGGCTTGTTCGGAAGGAAAGTGTGACATGTTTGAGATTCCACCGCTGACTGGTGCGCAGAAGGACAAAACGACACCAAACAGACACATTCTCCATTGTTGACCCTAAACTGACCGTTATTTGGTCTTCCGCCGCACTGGCTTTGACAAATGACTCAGCAGTTGCAGACAATGTCGTCTAACTCTGTCGCACAAGCAATAAATCAGGACCAGTATTCCTTCTTTTTTTTTTTTTTTTTTTTTTTCCAGGCCCGGCCAAGCCGCAGCTCAAGAAGAGGATAAATATGGGGTTTTTCGGGTCATTTGCTGGGACACAAAGGAACACGTTGGCAAAGTTAAGAGCTGGATTTTATGACAGGCTGAAGGCAAAACATGACGGCGACGAGAAAGCTCGAGGTTCTCGGTGTTTTGATGCGGAGAGCAGCGAGTGCAGGGGGAAGCAGTTTCTTTATTATCCGCTGCTCAGGTATGCGCCGGATTGACCCCAGAGGAGCGCGCTCCCCAGGAGCCGAAGAAGAGAGGAGAGATAAACACCTGGTTGGGAAACCAAGCAGCGACCTCCCTCCAAGCAAGGCAGGTCGCACTTCAATGACGCTCTATGAAAAGCAGAGAAACTGCTACTGCGGGGCTCAGCAGCTCAGATTAAAGGCAGAGATGGCCTTTTCTTCCACTTTGCTTTGACAAGAAGATTTCAGGCTGCGGTGAAAAGCGTCGCTCTTTGTCCCCGTCTCATCTCGCTCCTTGCTGCCGAGCAGCAGGTGGGATGGTATCACGGTGGAGCAGCTCCGGATTTCATACGCATCTTAACGCCGAAAAAAAACGCTTGGCGGCCTAACGTGTTGATCCTTAAAGGTGCCCCGTACGTTTTGAGCCTGAAAACAACCGCCGCAAACATCTGCGCTGCAGACTCAACGAGCGCAAATATTCCACACGGGGGAAAAAAAAAAAAATGCTCGACACACTTCAAAGCTGCTGCTGGAATTAGGGTTTTAATGAGCCAGAGGCGAGAAGCGGAGGAAACACGAGGTGCTCCAACCCCAGACCTATGAAAACCCTTGGAGAACGCAGCAGGAAAGGGGCTCAGCTGAAGCCTCCCTCTGGCAGCTCGGTTTGTTTAGCTCCCTGCAAGGCAACGCAGCAAACCCAACAGCAACGCTTGTGTTCCTCTGCTGAGGGGAGCAGCAGAACGCCAGGACGCACGAGAGAGGTGGAGAGAAGAAGAAAAGCGCACAGGGATGGGATGGAGAACATCAAACGTCTGCAGCTGGCTTCGGCAGCGAGTTCATGCAAGCAGCCAGATGAGCTGAGGCGACAAACGTGTTATTATGGGAACCAAATCTGAAATTCCTGCGACACCTGGAGGGTTTAAAAGCAAAGAAAGAAAACCCCAAAGACACATTCGAAAAGTCTTCTCTCTCTCTCTCTAATTATTGTAAATTGACTTAGTTTTGACCTTTTGCTTTATTCTCATAACGCAGCGTTCCAGATGAGGCAAGACAGAGAACATGAGGTCAAATAGCAGGTCAGTGGAGTGCTTCAGGGATTCAGTTCAAAAGCTAAAATCACTTTTTTTTTTTCCCCAGAGCAAGACGACTACAAAGACAAGCACTGATTTGATTTTTAAACATCCTCATTTTTTCTCAATTTCAAACAACTTGATTACTTGGAAAAAGTCTTTCTTGTGCGTTGCTGGATGCAGCGCATCAAGAAAGCGTCCTCCTGGAGTTCAAATATAAACCGAATTGTCAACAAATGGTAATGTTAGTGAGGGCTGTGGTTTTTTTATTTCCACTTTAACAAAATAACTGGATTAAGTCTTTTAGTTTTTATGGCCAGGATTAATGATTCATTTACTTGAAAAAGGGAAAAGTCGCATCCCCAAGTGCCCAAAAGGCATTTATTAAAATCCTGTAGTGTGTCACGTTTCCTCTTTTTCTTCTGAATATTCTGCACGCTAATAAAAAATAAGCAGTGGAGGCTATTTCAGTGCTTCCGTAACCAAGTGTCGTGAGCTAATGTGACAAGAAATCCTAATTAGTCCGCTCGGTCCATGCGGCTCAAAAACAAGAACATTTTTAGCAACAAAAAAGCCGCATGATGAGCTGATTAAACATCGAATCAAATCAATGTAGCAGCTGCTTTACCTGCACTAAACTTTAAAAAGTCTTACTAGCTTTTCTTCTTTTCATGCGTCTGTCTCTGTCACTCTGCAGGAACCTGATGCATTGATTCACAACAGGTGCTCCCCCCCCACCACTCCAGTGGTTACTCAGTGAGGAAACACGGATTTCTCTGTGAGTTTCTAAGCGTGGGAATACAGAAGGTGAATTTAAGGCGGCTGATCGACAGCGCCCAAGCAGGTCGGCGATGAAAGCTCCTCCAGGTGCTTCAGTGTACGGGTGATGGCACGAGCTTTGCACAATTATTAATTACTCTCAGAAAACAGGGAGTGAACCTTTTTCAGACAGTTACTCTTCTCCTCTCTTAAGCCAGTCTGATAATTAAATAATTGTTGCTATTTATTCTATTTTCATGTTCTCTAAACACTTTGTCGCGGCTTTGCGCAGCTCATTTCGCAAGCATGAAATATCTGTTCAACGAGCAAAAGAATGTAATGAGATTTCAAAGGTCTAATACAGAATATGTCCTTTTGAGTTTAATAAAGTACTTTTGAATTGAGCTAGATTTAAAACAAATTTCATTAAATCAGAAATATATCTAAAAGTTAGATCAATATCGTTATAGGTGGCTTTACCAGCAGTAATACCATTCAATTCAAATGAGTAGTCTTATTTATAACATATGAAGATAACAAAACAGTTTTGTGCATGCAAAGATTTCAGTTGTGCAATATTAATAAACATTTTATCATTTTGAGACACAGTTCCTACCTTTTTAAAGTACTTTTTTTTCTTTTTTTTAGATTAGGTCACCCAAAACCTGCAGAGTTTCAGATAGATATCAAGAGATATGATTGGATTGATTCCATTCAAGTGGTCTATGACACAAGCACAGACTTATTTCCATTATACGTGTTTATTTCTTTTGAAATAACTTGAAAATTAAAGGGAAAAGACAATGTTTTATATTCCTGAACACAGGGAAACAGTTGAGGTCCGATAAAAACAAAGTGTCCTTGTGTTTTGCAACTTTAAGCACGTTTGAAACTTCTCCCTGTCTTTCAGAATAAATGAGAAAAACATGTTTATAGCAGTGTCTTAAAATAATTGACTTTTTTGCTGCCTGCACGATATTTGCGTCTCACAGATCAGTTGAAAGGTACCAGCCTGGTCAACAAGTATGAAGATGCTTTAACAACGCCCCGCAACGAATTATCTCTAACGCAGACAAAAGGCCCTGAGCGGTTTCGATTCATTTGGGAAGCCTAACAGCGGAGGAGCCTGGAGAGAAGAGCAACACCTGAAGATTTTGCAATCGCTAAGGCTGCCAGAGACGTAACCTCCAGTGAAAAGAAATGCCGGCATGATGAGGCAAAGCAGATGGCTGCTCTTCTGTGTGTTGGTTCACATGCTTTACATTCTGGCAGCTTTACTAAGCAAAACACTTTCTTCTTTTTTTTTTTATTTGTCGCCGTTTTTACCTTCAAAAGTCTCATTATAGAAATCAGTGTAGTTTAACAGAATCTCGTTTAGTTTTTGACTGACTTTAGGGTGAAAGGAAGAAAAAGAAGAAAAGAACCAGTCTGAAAAAAAAAAAAAGAAATTGATCATTTTAGTTGCATCTCCGCTTCATTAACATCCAATTGAAAACTCGTAAGTGCCTCCATGCTGGAGAGCGGCAGCTAAACAAGTGGGGCTGAAGGAGTTTGTGCAGCACTTTAAAAGCTCATTCCTCAAGTGCTCAAAGGATCATTACGAGTAAATTAAATCAAGGGGTATGCTAAGATCTCGGGAAGTCTTCCAGCCGCTCATTTCTCCACCACCAGCAGGTTAAATATCCAAATCTGATGCACACGCACCTCTTCTCGGCCTTTATTCCATGCCTTTTCTCCTCTTTTTTGTTTTTTCATCATGCTTTGGCCTTGTTTATTACCGCTTTTGTAGTACAGTACACTCAATATGTAAACAAATACAGCTGCTTCATTTCATCAAGCCTGTGATTACTCTAGTCGACGGCACCGCAGCCCACCAGAACATAAAGAAAAATGGAAAAAATACGCCACAAAGCTCCCCCAGGAGTTTCGGGAAACTCGGTATTGTTTGTCAAGAGCTGGGAGTCGATCTTGCGTGTTTCAGCCGCTTTGTTTTTCTAAGAGGATCATAAATTATCCTGCCTCCAAACGGAACAAGTTTGCAATGTAAAGCAAACGGATTTATTATGGGGCAGAATGAGAAAATTTAATAAATCTAACGCAGATTTACCCCGGCACATTTCGTTGTTCGCAAAAGAGCCTTTGCGGTACATTAAACAGGTACCGCGTTTGTAAGTCGTACTCTCGGCAAGTGATTTCTCTTTGTTTGTGTGTGGGGTGGAGACAGTTACAACGAGACTGAGACGGAGCAGATCAATGTCCCTGCTTTGGGGCCTTGGGATGGTGACTAACCATCTAATTAGAGGGAAGGGAGAAGACGCGGAGCTTTAAATGAATAATTAGTGTCTTCTCTGAGTCCGAACAATGCAGGGAAGACATGAAAAATGGCCACGGCAGTGCATCGCCGCCTCTGCCGACAAACCAAATAGGCCGTGTCCCGAGGAGAGCCAGGAGACTTGATACTGGGGAGATCTGGAGATGAAAAGATGAGCAGATATTTTGTGGCCACCTCAGGTGAAAGATAAGCACTCCATTTATCATCACAGGCCTTCAAAGCGACTGAAGTCTCATTCGTCTGCAGCGACAGTCCCTCCTGCTTATCTTGGCACCAGACGGTAACTTCAGATTTCCTCGCTTTCTAGTTGCATATTTTCACATTGATGTAAATAAACTTTACTTCAAATGCTGGAAAGGAAGTCACATTGCAGAGTAAAGTAAAAGCTCTTCATCTTTACATAACTAAGCAGTCATAAACGGCATATTAACTGTAGTGCTGATGTAATTATACCACAAAAGAGCTAAAGACAACTATAAAAAAATAAAAAGACCTAATTTCTAAAAACGTCTGGTATAAAACAAGACAATCATATCAAATCCCCTAGTAACTCCCAGCAAAAGCAGCATTAGTCTTATCAACAATATGACTTTAAGGAGCAGCAGAAAAGTATGATCATCATGTTGCTGGAGAGGAAACACTTTTGCACTGTTGGTTTAGGACTAATTTCCTTCCACTGAAAAGCATAATAAACAGTTCAGTTATAACCATTAAAAACATTTAATAGATTGAAAACATTGAAACCCAGAAACATTAACTAAAATTTTTTTTAAAGCAATATTTCTTTTTCATATCACAAAATTTACAGTTGTAATGTTAATTGCATTTCTTTATTGTTTATCGTAAAGATGACCACACAATGGATTTATATTAGGCAACAGCAACTACATTTCTGAAAAGTTTGAATGCATTGTTTGTTGTTATTTCAGCTTTTAACTTTTTGTTCTCTGTCATTTTTCTCTTCATAGAAGGTACACCTGGTCTGGCGTTCTGTTAGCTGTGACATCATCAGGGGAGATAGATCATCCGCTATTACCATCTAACATAGAAAGTACTCCTGGATCAATGTGAGCTTCTGTGCTTTCTGTGTCTCTGCTCTGTCTTCTCTAAGCCCCAGTGGGTCGAGGCAGATGAGCGTTCACACTGAGCCTGGTTCTGGTTCTGCTGGAGGTTCTCCTTTCTGTTAAAGGGGAGTTTTCCTCTCCACTGTCGCTTCATGCATGCTCAGTATGAGGGATTGCTGCAAAGCCATCAACAATGCAGACGACTGTCCACTGTGGCTCTACGCTCTTTCAGGAGGAGTGAATGCTGCTTGGAGAGACTTGATGCAACCTGCTGGGTTTCCTTAGAGAGGAAAAAATTTTGACCAATCTGTCTGGATGATTTGACTGAATTTAACTTTGTAAAGTGCCTTGAGATGACATTTGTTGTGAATTGGCGCTACATAAATCAAATCGAATTGAATTAATATCTGCAATATGTAAAAAATATGTTTTATTAATTATAGAGAGATCTGATCAAATAATGGTGAAATATCTTATATCTGATAAAACAAAGCAGAGAGTACTGAAAGGTACTGAAAGGTCACATTTACCCTGATTTTACTTTGGAAATTTAAAGCTATAGCCAACAATTTTTAAATAAATAAATAAATAATAGAATATAAATACTAACCCCCAATATTTTGTGTAAACAGATGTGTCATATCAAAGGTGACTTGCAAATGAGGATATAACACTGCAGTCGCTATAAAAACCATTGATAAGGGAAAGTGCTGCAATACCTCCAGACTGAATTTCCTGCCGAAATAACCATCAACTTCTACATAAATAATCTCTAAATACAAAGGTGATGATCATAAAATAGCATTTACAGAAACATCTTTGACACTTTGAGTTGTTCTAAGATGTAGATGGGGTTATATCTAGAAATAGGAGCATTCTGATCAAATATTGATGCTCTGTGCTCTTCGGTCCTCTCATCCGACAAATCTGTTTTAAAGAGACGTTCGCTATCAGAAAAGTCCGGTATGTGTTTAATTTCAGCACCTAAAGCAATTACAATGCAGTTCAGCGAAACGTGTGTGATTTCAGACTAATGTTCCCACCACTCTAAGCAGTCGGTAGTTTAAATCCAGCAGTCCGGCAGCTGACAGAAATTGTGACCACACATTTTGCTGAAAGGATCATTCAGATTCTTAATATTTAACCGTCAATGAGTTTTAGGATTAATTTCAACGTTTTTCTATTTGTTTTTAAAGCTCTTCATGGCCTTGGCCCTTGCTACCTTTATGGGCAGCAGCACCATTATACACCATCCTGCTCCCTCAGGTCCTAAAACAAAACGGACGCTTAAGGAGAACCGAGCCTTAGCGGGGGAAGGTCCTAAAATGTGGAATGAGTTACCACTGAACATCAGGCTAGGTCACTGATTAAATCTCTTCTTAAAACTAATTTCCTTGCCTTGGCCTTTGACACCGTGTGAGAAGTCGATGTTAGCTTCTGCTTATTTTATTAGTCTTTTATTACATGGTCCCTAATGTATTTCAATTATTGTTTCCATACAATGGCATTTTTAATGTTTTAAATGTTTTTTTTATGTATTTTGTACAGCACTTTTGTCCCTTAGGTCATTTAATATTCTTTATAAATAAAGCTGGATTAGATTGGATTTAAATATTAATATATAAGCAAATAAATGCATCAAAACAGCTTATAAGGCCTGCGATTGATGTATTTAAGCGTAAGTGTTTGAAAATTAACATTCAAAATGAAATGCCTATCTTTGACTTTAAGTACCTCTCTGCTATATACCTTGACCAAAAAACAATGATTGTATACTTATGCAGTTCTTATTGACTATACACCTCAAGTTAAGTAAAATATGTTAAAAATGAAAAGAAAAAAAACCCACACATGCACTTAAGAGATAAAATAACACTTATTGTAAAATATCCATTAAAAACTTGCATTCATTTTATGTAAATAAAGCAATATTGACGGGCTTTTGATCACGAGCCATCATTTGTGAACCCCTAAGTGCTTGACCAGCCGTCTCCTCCTCCTCCCTCTGAAGAGGAGCACACAACGATGGCCAGTCTCCTCGTTCTCATTAGCAAACATCTTACAAAACCCGCTCCCCTCGTAATCAATACCTTTAATTCCCTAATGGCCCCGGCTAATTTAACTGGACCATATCTGGAGAAGTCGGAGCCAGAAGGGGGAGGGAATCTTTGTGATGTCCTCCTCGTTGTTCGTGCTGGAATTTTCCCTGCTTTGAATAAAACTTTCCTCCCTGCACTGGAGACACTTATTTATTTCTTGAGGGCAGGTGTGCACAGCGTTTTGAAATGGTCAGATTCTACTGACTGTGTTGGAAGCTTTGAAATCTGTCACGTTCTGGTTTATGTTTAAGGTATTTTGCCCTCCTTCCTTAGGTTCTCTGGTTGCTTTGAGTTTTGTCTTGTCTAGGTTCTTGTTTACTGTTAGTTTATCCTGTTTTGTCATCAGTTTTAGTCTTAGCTTTATTTTCTGTTTTAGGTTTGTACTTCAGGGTTGTTTTGTTCTTTATTAGATTGTGTGTGTGTGTAGTTTGTTTCTGTCCACTTGTCTTGTCAGCTATTTATATTTGTCTGATCTGTTCTTGTTTTGAGCCTCAGCACTGATGTCTGGTCTAATTACTTATTCTGCACACCTGCCTAACTCCACCCCTGCTGCAATCACTTCTCACCGGTTTCACCTGCTTCCACCTCCATATAAACTGTTGAGACCAGACATCAGTGCCAGGTCGACTGTTTGAGTATGGGTGAGTCTCCTCCTGCAAGTTTCTGTTTATTGGTTTACTTTTGGATTTTTGACCCCTTGTCTCCAGTTATCTGAGCCATCCTGTTCCTGTCGGTTCCTGTCCTGCCTGCCCCGTTAGTCTGTTTATTTTGGTGCCGTCTTTTGGTTGTGAGGTCTTTTTTGGTTTTTGCCTCAGTCTTTGATTTTTGTTAATAAAGAACCTGATCTGAACATCTGCTGGTCTGGCTGAATTCTGGGTCCGTTTCCTCTGATCCTTACAGTACGACCTGGCCAATACAGGACCCATCGCCAGACCAGCACGTTCACTTTTTTTTTGCTTTTTCCCTGACTTTTTTTTTTTCTTCTATGATGAGCCTGCTGCGGCCCTGGAGCTCTTTCCCCTACAGAGCTAATTTGCAGTGGGCCTCATTTGAGGGTTCCAGGCTGGCGTTTTGTCCCCCTGGTGTTGGTCCCAGACGCCACACCCAAGGGAGGAGCACTCTGCCGCAGCCGTCCCTCCGCCGCAAACGCCGGCGAGTGGTTACTCTGGCTGACGCATCGGCTCCTGTCCCTGAGGGGTCGCCGCCAGCGGGCGACTTGAAGACCCAGGAGGGTCCGCCTCCGCTCGGCGACGAAGAGGGAGATTCCGAGGGTCCGCCTCTCCCCAAGTCTCCAGAGGGGGCCCTGGAGGGTCCGCCTCTCCCCAAGTCTCCAGAGGGGGCCCTGGAGGGTCCGCCTCTCCCCAAGTCTCCAGAGGGGGCCCTGGAGGGTCCGCCTCTCCCCAAGTCTCCAGGGGAGACCCAGGGGGGTCCGCCGCCAGCGGGCGATGAGGGGGTCCAGGAGGAACAGCTTCCACCCAAGCCCCAAGAAGGGGTCCTGGAAGACTCGCCCTCGATTTCAGCTCCAGTGCCGGCTCACCGCAGCTTTAAAGCGCAGCATCCAGTGCCGGCTCCCAGCAACTCAAAGACTCAGCCTCCGGTGCCTGCTCCCCGCAGCTTAAAGGCACCGTCTCCAGTGCCAGCTCCCCGCAGCTTTAAGGCACCGTCTCCAGTGCCAGCTCCCCGCAGCTTTAAGGCACCGTCTCCAGTGCCAGCTCCCCGCAGCTTTAAGGCACTGTCTCCAGTGCCAGCTCCCCGTAGCTTTAAGGCACTGTCTCCAGTGCCAGCTCCCCGTAGCTTTAAGGCACTGTCTCCAGTGCCAGCTCCCCGTAGCTTTAAGGCACTGTCTCCAGTGCCAGCTCCACATAGCTTTAAGGCACTGTCTCCAGTGCCAGCTCCACATAGCTTTAAGGCACTGTCTCCAGTGCCAGCTCCACGTAGCTTTAGCGCACTGTCTCCAGTGCCAGCTCCACGTAGCTTTAGCGCACTGTCTCCAGTGCCAGCTCCCCGTAGCTTTAGCGCACTGTCTCCAGTGCCAGCTCCCCGTAGCTTTAGCGCACTGTCTCCAGTGCCAGCTCCCCGTAGCTTTAGCGCACTGTCTCCAGTGCCAGCTCCCCGTAGCTTTAGCGCACTGTCTCCAGTGCCAGCTCCCCGTAGCTTTAGCGCACTGTCTCCAGTGCCAGCTCCCCGTAGCTTTAGCGCACTGTCTCCAGTGCCAGCTCCCCGTAGCTTTAGCGCACTGTCTCCAGTGCCAGCTCCCCGTAGCTTTAGCGCACTGTCTCCAGTGCCAGCTTCCCGTAGCTTTAGCGCACTGTCTCCAGTGCCAGCTTCCCGTAGCTTTAGCGCACTGTCTCCAGTGCCAGCTTCCCGTAGCTTTAGCGCACTGTCTCCAGTGCCAGCTCCCCGTAGCTTTAGCGCACTGTCTCCCGTAGCAGCCTGTAGCCAGGCCCTGTCGCCCGTAGCAGCCTGTAGCCAGGCCCTGTCGCCCGTAGCAGCCTGTAGCCAGGCCCTGTCGCCCGTAGCAGCCTGTAGCCAGGCCCTGTCGCCCGTAGCAGCCTCTAGCCAGGCGCCGCCACCCGTAGCTATTAGCCAGGCGCCGCCACCCGTAGCTATTAGCCAGACGCCGCCACCCGTAGCTATTAGCCAGGCTCCCTCTCCACTCGCCTGTAGTCAGGCTCCCCCTTTAGTCGCCTGTAGTCAGGCTCTGTCAGTAGCAGCCTGTAGCCAGGCTCTGTGTGTAGCAGCCTGTAGCCAGGCTCCCCCTTCAGCTTGTAGTTCGGCACCTCCGGTAGCCTTTAGTCCGGCGCCAGTTTTTGTCCTCTCTCTCTCCAGGCGTTGGCCTCTGAGGGTCTCGTTCCACCGTCCGGGACGCCCGCCGGAGAACCAGACACGCCGGGGCCGTCGTCCGGGACGCCCGCCGGAGAACCAGACACGCCGGGGCCGTCGTCCGGGACGCCCGCCGGAGAACCAGACACGCCGGGGGCCGTCGTCCGGGCCGCCCGCCGGAGAACCAGACACGCCGGGGCCGTCGTCCGGGACGCCCGCCGGAGAACCAGACACGCCGGGGCCGTCGTCCGGGACGCCCGCCGGAGAACCAGACACGCCGGGGCCGTCGTCCGGGACGCCCGCCGGAGAACCAGACACGCCGGGGCCGTCGTCCGGGACGCCCGCCGGAGAACCAGACACGCCGGGGCCGTCGTCCGGGACGCCCGCCGGAGAACCAGACTCGTCGGGGCCGTCGTTCAGGATGCCCATCAGACTCTTTGTTTTTTGTTTTTCGACTTTCGCCCGGTTTGGGTTGTTTTTGTTTTGACTCTGGCCCTCCGTCCAGTACCTCCCTCCACCCACCCGGTCTAGTCTGTCTTGTTTTAGGGTGTCTGGAATCCGCCCTTAAGGGAGGGGCTCTGTCACGTTCTGGTTTATGTTTAAGGTATTTTGCCCTCCTTCCTTAGGTTCTCTGGTTGCTTTGAGTTTTGTCTTGTCTAGGTTCTTGTTTACTGTTAGTTTATCCTGTTTTGTCATCAGTTTTAGTCTTAGCTTTATTTTCTGTTTTAGGTTTGTACTTCAGGGTTGTTTTGTTCTTTATTAGATTGTGTGTGTGTGTAGTTTGTTTCTGTCCACTTGTCTTGTCAGCTATTTATATTTGTCTGATCTGTTCTTGTTTTGAGCCTCAGCACTGATGTCTGGTCTAATTACTTATTCTGCACACCTGCCTAACTCCACCCCTGCTGCAATCACTTCTCACCGGTTTCACCTGCTTCCACCTCCATATAAACTGTTGAGACCAGACATCAGTGCCAGGTCGACTGTTTGAGTATGGGTGAGTCTCCTCCTGCAAGTTTCTGTTTATTGGTTTACTTTTGGATTTTTGACCCCTTGTCTCCAGTTATCTGAGCCATCCTGTTCCTGTCGGTTCCTGTCCTGCCTGCCCCGTTAGTCTGTTTATTTTGGTGCCGTCTTTTGGTTGTGAAGTCTTTTTTGGTTTTTGCCTCAGTCTTTGATTTTTGTTAATAAAGAACCTGATCTGAACATCTGCTGGTCTGGCTGAATTCTGGGTCCGTTTCCTCTGATCCTTACAAATCCACCTTTTTTAAGTAAAAAAACATGCTTAAAAGTTTAGTTTGTTGCATAAAAATACAGCACCCTCCCTACTTTTTGGCACTCCCGGTGAAGATGTAAAAAAAACAAACATAAAATGAATTAATCTTTTATTGCTGTTGCATGATCTGACAGCCAAAATCTTTGAAAAAATCTGACCTTTAAGGCCCAACATTAACTTTGCCAACAAGTTTCTTCTAACCTTTTTTTTCTTCAAATTTGGAGCATACAGATGGGGAGATCTTTAACAATTCCTGTTTGCACAATCTCATCTCGAGTCCTTTCTCATGTACTGTTCGCTTTAGGTTACCCCACAGATGAAGCTTTGCAGAAGGTGATCAGCAGCTCCTTTAGAAGGTTGTACTTCTTGAGTTGTCACAGGAAGTACAGTCTCTGCAAGGCCTCATCCCAAAAATGTGTATATGTGTGAGGGACCCGCTTGGGCCCCGAGGAAGGTTGGTTCCCAGGAGCTGGAAGTGATCTATAGCACTCAACAACTTCTAGTTGATGATAGTGAGGGGAAGTTTTGTAGGGACAGTTCTCCAGAAGTTCACCTTTATCTCCACAGTCTTGAGTGGGTTAAGCTCCAGGGTGTTCTGATCACACCAGTGGACCAGCCGGTAAACTTTCTGATGGTTCTGGATCAGAAGAAGATGCACCCCAGCCTCGTCTGTTTTGAACCAGAGACGGGCATACTCAGTCCAAGCGCCTTTAAAAATGGCCAACTTATAAACCGGTGAGAATGTATCCATTTTAGGCTTATTAGGCAGCTGCAGAATACAGAAACTTCTTTCAGCGCAATGTCCACAGGGGCGCGCTATTCCCATGAGTTGACATTAACCAGGGGCGTCCAAACTTTTTGTCACGTGGGCCAAAATTGTCACGTCAAAAGTATTTAAAGGCCAAAAAAATTTTTTAAAAAAACTTATCTACCCCAAAAACATATATTGGGATTTTTTTTACGTGCTCCACAAAATATGATCATGCATTATTTAATTAAACAAAGTAGTCAGATTTTCTGTAAGACAGGGATAAATAAATGACTATAGGTCCAAAAACTGTTTTGCGCTTGAGTTAATGTCATTAGATATATGGGGTCCTATTTGCTATGAAATTAAATAGAATACAAAAGGTGTTGTAATTGAATTAAATTAATACTTTCTGTTGCACATAACAGTTTCAATTGCGAAAAGATTTAAATTTGTCTGTGATAATTTTGCTCTCAATTAAAATAAAAATGCTGCTGGCAAGGCTGCACAAAATCAGTCCAGGGGCCGCAAATGGTCCTGGGGCCCCACTTTGGACACCCATGACATTAAAATAAAGTAGAAGAAAACTTGCTTGGGGGCTTTGTTGACAATTCACCACTTTCTTTTTGTCTTGTTGCAACCCCCTGTACCATGGTCCTAATCAAAAAACACGACTGTTCCCAATAATTCTGGCACGAGTGATTCTTTCTTCACATGAGACTTTTCCCCAAATGAATAAAAAATGTACTCAGATTAAAGATTAGATAAGATTGTTTTCTTACAGTTAAAGATTAATTCATTGAAAAGCTTTTTACAATTTTTTTACAGGGTCGAAAGAGTTGAAGGCACCCTCTCTCTCTCATATCCCCTGAACCTTTTAAGCTTTTATCTTTTATTTTTCCAAATAATCAAGAGAGAGGTTTGCAGTAGATAAACATTATTTATTAGCGCCAGTTGGAAAAAAAAAGGCTACTGTAATAGGAGCTTGACTGGAAGTAGAAATTTATTAAAATTGGTGCCAGTCAGGCTTTCAAATTGGGCCAAACCACACATCTTTCCAAATAACTGTATCCAAAACTGAGAAGGCTATATAAATCATAAAATATTCTTTGAAATTAGATTGTTATCAGTTTAGATATTTAAAATAATGTTGAAAAATATGTGTGTGTATCCACATTTGTAAAAGTTAACCAGATTTTAAGAGACTGACACCCTTATGATAAGCTTTCATTTACAATTAGCACTGCTTTCGGTAATCTTCGTCCAAGGCGAGCCACATGACAAGCCTCTCAGGGATTTCTGCTTTACTGAAACTGCCTTCAATAAATCCATCTTTGTCTCTTAAAAAGTCATGACCCCCCCACACCCCATTACTAATAGAAGTGGAGAAAAACAGCAAATTCATACGACAGAACAGCAATTTGCAACACATGTCTGACGTCAGTCCAGCATCAGATCGCATATATTATATATTGTAGGAGCCTTTTAAGAAACTACAAAACAGCATTAGCTCAGTGAACCAAAAGGTTCTCTGTCTCACAGTCCAGGTATGAACACTGTTGCATCTGGAGCAACAAATTGACTCAGGCACACACCCTTCCCCTCGTAGTGGTGTCTGAACCTGCTTCGGAGTGCAAGCAAAAAGCGCTGCTTGTGTTGAACGCTGGCATCGGACCACCTAGGGAAAGTATTCTGCCTCTAAAAACAATAAAGAGTGAGATAAATTATGCAATCCCAGAGATCCAAAAAACATCACAAGGTCAACCACAACCGCCACGAGGCAGGGCTGCAACTGAACGTCAGTCTGGGCTTGATTTCCAAACCACACAAACGACTTTGTTTCAACAACATATCTTTCTCCAATGCAGTCTCTCTTTTCTTCTCAGGGCAGTTAACTATTAATTTTGCTTCAATAACACTGTTTCCCTCCAAGCTGATTCCCATGCCGTAGTTTTGTTTCACAGAACTGTAATTTAAGAACAGTGTTTGTGTGTATTACTTAACATTTTTGCTGTTTGGTATGCAACAAGACAGTCATAAATTCAGATGAAAACATCGTTAGAGAAGCCTTCATTTGACCCTTCTGTAAAAATCAAGCTGTAAGACTAGATAAAAATTTGTCTTTTTTACTAATTCTGATGGCACACTGTTGTCTTATGTCTTGGCTTGTATGTTAGCAAAATAAAAGTGTTTGTAACGTAGGTCTAAATGTGTGGAAATTACAGAGATTTAGTGGAACATCAAGTCTTGTCACGTCACAATAAGCAATGTTGCAAAAAATCCTTTGCGGCCCAGTTAACCTGGTCCCTCCAATTCAGCAGCAAAGGGTGCGCCTACTCAACTGGGGGTGATTAAAAATGCAAAAAGTGCTTTACAGAACTCATTCAAGACCAATATGAGAATTAAAAATGTGCCCTTTATTTTCTTGTTTTTCTAATTGGAACTTGTACTCCCCATTCATAATACTACCCTGGGCATCTGCCCATGTTAGCCAGAACACAAGAAAGGCCATGATTTTTGCTATCCTGTTATCCTGGATCCCCAGATGAGTAAACTGTCTTTATAGTGTAGCGTGAGAATATGTAATCTTATTATTCGGTCTTTTTAGTGACATTACAGTCACAGTTGCCTTGACTCTGTAGCAGAAAGGTGCATGTGCGCAGTATGCATGGCATGTGTGAGCTGATGGGGTGGAATTATACCAACATGCTGATAGAAATCAGTGGCATGCTGGTTTATGTTTATATGGTGATCAAATTATGTAGGCTACAGCTCTAAAATGTATTATAAGGCCATACAGGTTGTTTTTTTTATATTTTTCCATCAGGTCTTCTAATGGCATGAAAATAAAGACCAGAAGCACAATAGTGTGACAGCAGTATAAGTAGCCAAAAGTGGCAGCCTCCACTCCAAGGTTGACATTTCTGATGAGGAAAACCTTTTGTAGTCAAGCAAGAATGAAACTGGGAACGTCTGTTTGATTATACCATAAACAATGGATATAACTTTAAATATTTCATTTAGTTAACAAAATTTGTGATAACTGGTTGGTAAATGACCCGCACTAATTGGTGTGACACATTGTGTTCCCCCTTAGAGTTTCAGTCCAACAAACATGATGTTGGACCGACGAAAAGTACCCAGAGAAAACCAACACATTCCTTCGAGAAAATCTTCAATCTATTCACCCACAAGAAATGAACTGCTCATAATTCATCAGCTTGTATTTCATCAGAAAAGGCGGACGTTTACTGCTGTTGGGGTCAGGAAGTTCAAAGAAGTCTTGGTCTTGTAAAAGCTTTGATGGACACGGAGCAGAATTCCCTGCATGTACACGCAGCGAGCACCTGGTGGCACTCACGAGTTCCTCACCTTTCTCAGGTGTCGGCTCCACTTCAAAAGGCCATGTGGCGGCATCATAAATCAGTCTTAATTAAGCAACATCTCATCACTGCATACTTTTCTGAAGGTTTGGGAATAATAATAAAAAAAGAAAGAACGCCCTAACATATTACTTTGTTTAAATGTGTTCAAGGTGTGGCTGCTTTTGCCAGATGGATGTGATGTCGTTGGCGTTGAGTCTTTTTGTTACGCGATGACAGATGGTTAATCAGCCTTTCCATTTGCATTGTTCGCAAAGACAAAAGCAGAGCCGCATTACGGCGCGGTAGCCTGGTAGGTAAATGTTTCAGATGCAAACTCCCAAGACAGCGCGATAACAAAGACGCATCTCAAAATAACACTAAACAGGTGGGAGCTGTGGCATTTTGATAATAAGACTCATTACCTACCAGGGCAGGTAATGTCAGTCACATTAACGATGTAAGATGCAAAAAAGAAGCAAGCACACACAGCATCGCATGCTTAAAAATATACATAATTAAAGTGGTGTGTTAGAAACTGGCAGTTGGAGAGTTTACACAGGGTTTATTATTATAGGAATTACCATTTACGATTCTCTTTACAATGGAGTGTCATCCACTGCCTTTTTACTTATAAAAACACTTTTTTTGTGTGACACATTTTAAAAAAGAGAAAGAAATCACAGCTGCTGCACATCTCTGTAGTTAAGAACAGCCACCGTGGCATAACAAGTTTTTCCTGGTTATTTGCTGTTGACAGATGAAGTCCCAAAGTGCAGATCAAAGCTACTTTGTCTTGGCAAACACTTGAGGACTTCGTCTTGACAGTTTCACTCTGTCAGTCACATTCAGTAAGGGCATATTGTTGTTGCATGTCAGCTAAGAGGAGCCAGGCCCAGAATGCCTTTCCAGCGCGGAACGCTCCGGGGAACTGTCACAAAAAAACAAGTATTTCAGAACGTCACAGCCCAGAGTCAAAGGCATGCCGCAGAGTCGCGCTTGATGGTATCCAAAAAAGCTTGCTTTAGCAGCTATTTGTGTGATTAGAAATTCATCTTTTTCTTCTTTTTTTTTCCTGTATCCTTTTTTTTGTCTTTGTATGTGTTGTACTGTAAAGTATGAAGAAAACGCACCTTTGATAGAGACGCAGTGTGAACATAAATAGGTAAGAGTTCACTCAGAGCAAAGCTGATCATTTATGCATGAACTGCACTCAAATAGAATCAAATTTTTGAGAAATGCAAACGCCAGGCTGTGCATTTGATGTTTTGATGGTCTGGACCTTGAATTTGCAGGGCATGGAAAAGCAAGTTTATAAAGCAGACATTTGGGACTAACTTCACATTTACCCCTGGATCAACACATGCAAAGACTCTAATTCTTCCCAAATGCTGTGGCTGCAGTTCACAAACCAGTCCAATGACCTTCATGTTTTGCAGCTGTTTTTCCACCCACCATCTCTTTTATTTGAGCATTGGATTCACAAACCAGATTGTCCTAAATACATGCAGACCAATCATGCCCATTATATCCAGCAGCTGGGATTAATTTGCACCTATTTTTTGCCTCTGGCTGACCTTGTCCTGGCTTCAGACATGAACAAAGCAGATGCAGTAAAATGATCAAAGACAATTTTGATTTAAACTTTTTTTTAAATTATTATTTTAATTAAAGAATTCCAGGTCCTGACTTGAGGAGATATTCCAACACCTAAACAGGAGGGATAATATCGGAAAGTTGGATCTAAATCATTAAATAGTGGTTATGTACAAAATTGTCAAAGTGAAAAATTTGGACATAAAAAGCATAGACTACAGTTAAAACTATCAGACCAGTAAATTATTACACATAGATGATACAAATATACTACAACAACTTATGATTATATAAGAAACTTGTGTGATGTGTTGCCAAAAATATTTTAGAAACATATATTATTCAAAAATACTTATTTGCGTCAAAATGGATATAAACTGAACCGTTCGCATTTGCCTAAATTGTTGCACTTCTTCTGCCAACAGCGCTGCAACAAGAGACAGTCAGTCACTGCAGCCACTTACCTGACCAAAACAATGAGCTGCTAACGGAAGTTTTAAACTCTGTTAACATGGTAAGTACAGCCAGAAAAAACAAAAAAACAAACAAAAAAACATCCCCCGTTTAGCTCATAAGGCAAACAAAACTGTTGTTCGGAGGTTCTTTCCCTATGTGGTAGATGAACAGGAAAAAAAACGCTCTGCTTTGGTATAAATCAACGCAGGAAAACGTTAATCAACCGATGGCTCAGTTGGCTATTAAATATTGAAGCAATGAAACAAATCAGTGTCTATTACTCCATTATTTAGTTTTAAAGGCTACTGTGGCTAATAATAAAAGGTTATGGTGGAGTCAAGCTGAATCTGACAATGAGAGCAGATAAAAGTAGGAACCTGTATTTTCACCTGATCTCCAAATAGCTCAAGTTACTCATGGTGGGTAGAGGAACCAGAAATTTAACCTAAGTGGCGATACTCTCAGAAGAAAATTCAGAGTAAAAATACGGTGAAGTACAACTACTCCGAAAAGTAGTTTATTTTATAAAAGTTACTCAAGTAAATGTAACCGAGAAAATTTAACTAGTTACTACCCACCTCTGAGTGTGTGAAACCTTTTCTGAAACAGAGTTTATTTTATCCCCACGTGACCGATGTGTTCCAGTGAACCTCAGTTGAACAATATACACCATTATTCAGTATAGAGTACCTTCTTGAGTTTTGTTCAATAATCTCCGTATGTTTAGAATCTCTTACACTCATACGGTTAGAATTCTGTAGTCCAGGATTTTAAAAAAGCACCACAATGATTTTTAACAGTCTACACCCTTCAATCGATTTAAAGGATTATCAGCAATCATTTCAGGCCAGCCTCATTGAAAACAAGGTGTTACTTGAACTTTCCTAACATTCCTCAATCTATATTTTTGCAAAACCAGCAGGTCGCTGCTGTACCCATTTCTTTCATTACAATAAAAGTACCACCAACTTTAAGGTGCCAACTGCATAATTCATTTAGGTCTTCTAGAATACCAAGCAATTTGTTCGGGATGTGAACTGATGTAAATAAATATCTGTCATTTAAATGTGTGCAAACTGAATTAGCGCAGAGACATACCATTTGCTCAGTGCAGCTATTACAGTAGCACCTCCGCGACTGGGTCTAGTTTCAGCATGAAAACCTGTGTGAAATGGGCCCTGTGTGCTTCTGGCTACATGTGACTTTTCCCTCAATTCGCTCTCCGTGTCACCAGGGTGGCGTGACCCTCAGTGACAGCGAACCCTGCTGGGTGGAAAATGATCTGTTGGCAGGCAGTGCAGGTGCTTCGGCGAGTGGCAGCGATCTACCAACCACGCGACATCAAACATCCGCAAAAAAAACGTAGACAAAACGAAGGCAGAGACAAAACAAAAGCCAGACAGAAGGAAAACAGAGACATTTGTTGCCTTTTTTCACTGGCATCCGCTAAGGTTTTTTTTTTTTTTTTTTCCCTGGCTCTACTTGACGGAGAACGTTGACACTGAGAGATCATCTGCGTTCTCTCACTGGGCACCCAAAGCTGTTGAATTAAACAGATCGAGAACAAGCAGCGCCAGAAGGTGAGGCACCACGTGGCGATTGTGGTTTCACAAAGGAAGAGACAAAGCGTTCGTGTCTGAAGCTCCCTGCAGGGAGAAACCGTCCCGACTGAACGAGACACTGGACGCACCGCTCACAGCGAACCTCAGCTCATGTTCTTACTTAAAGGGCCCAGATAGAGAATGGGATGACATATCAATGATAGGGGCAATGCTTTCACTCATTAGACAGAGTACACGTTGCAATATGCTTGACAGAGCTGGACTGCAGACACACCAGCGATAATGTAGAATAATTTGAAGCCAACCTGTCCCAGTGAAAATAGAGAAGTGACTAATTGATCATCAGGAAGTGCAACCAGCATCATAAAAGCATGAGTCTGCTGGTCTGGGACAGGTGCGTTAGCACAATGCCAAGAAGGAAAGACGACAGTCCAAACCAAATTAATCAGGGAAGACAGCTATCATTCCTCCCAGGAGGCAACGGATTAATAGATTCACCACAGCAATCTCAGCCTCGGTTAGCATACCAGCACTAAGCTTTATGAATGTACAACAGGGATCTCCAACCTTTTAGAAGTTGGGAGCTACATCATCGGTACCGTGTGATAAGAAGGGCTACCTTTTTACATTTTATCCCTACTTGCTTTTATACTGTATTCTGTTTTCAGAGACAATGCACTTTGCATTGTCTCTGTACTGAATTGTGCTATATAAATACATTTGCCTTGCCTTGCCTTGCCTTGCCTTACCTGTACTGACCTTTGAACTACAAGAGTCAGAGCTCACCTTAACTTTATGTAATATAAACATGTTTTTGATGCATTTATCATTTTTAAATCTATGTAAATACATGTATGATTAAAAAGGAAGAACAACTAAATAAAATGCCGTTTTAGATGCAGCTCTCTAGAGGGTTGTGCTAGTTTTAGAACGGGCTTCTGGGCATCACATGTGGTCCTTGGGTTCTACCTGGTTGGTGATCCCTGATGTACAATTTGGAAAAAGACTGAACAAGTATAACTTATTTGTATCCTCGAGGTTGCACTATTGCAACAGTCTATTTTCTTGGCTAAATAAGAAAGAGCTGGCCCGTCTGCAGTCAGTCCAGAAGTCATCTGGGGGACTTTGGACTAGAACCAAGAGGAGGGCTCACATCATACCTAAGTTAAAACCTCTCCACCGGCTCCCCGTTGTGTATCGTGTACAACTGAACATCTTAGTGCTGACTTTTCAAGCCCTACCTGGACAGTCTCCTGTCTACATCTGCGACCTAATTAAGCCCTAGAGCTCAGAGTCTGAGGCCGTCTGGATAGGACCTTTTAATTTTAGTTTAAAGAGTTAAAACAAGACTAATAAGACTTAAATATGTATAATTCATAAACCCAAGCGGCAAACTAATTACCAAAGTAAAACAAAACAAAAAACTAAAAAGTAACTAAAATGAACAAACCAAAACAGTTGCTGTGATTTGTTTGTAATAAGATTTGGGCTAAACAAATGTTACATTATTCTATAGGATTCTTTTAAAGCTGCCACTTCTGGACCTTGGAATGAACTTCCTCTCGAGCTACAATCTCTGGACTGTGTTTAAAAACCTCCTTAAAACCTATTTGTTTGACAAGCTTTCCTGTCCGAACTGACCGAGTGTTGCCACTTTTTGTGTTCTCCTATTTTTATTGTCTTATATTCAGAGGCAGGTAGAGAACCCGAAAGATTTACTCAAGTAAGAGTAACACCACTTACATTGTTTTTTACTCAAGTAAAAGTAGAAAAGTACTTGTACTTAATGTCAAGTACTGAGTAATTAATGGCTAATTACATCTGATTTAATGTTTACAATAAAGTTATCTGACAGAAAGTTATGTGCAAATTCTTTTTTGACAAAAAATTATCAAACTATAATAACAATTATCAAACTATAATATAAAATTAAAAAAAATGGTAATAAATAACAGAATTACAAAATAACAAATGTGGACAGAAGAAACACTTTTCTACACCAATTTTTTTCAACAACCAATATTAACAATAGGCAATGGATATAATGTCAGTAAAGGATAAAGAACGTCCAGCTACAATATCTACTGTTTACTGTATTTTCACCTGATTTCCAAATAGCTCAAGTTATTCAAGGAACCAGAAATTTTACTCAAGAGTAGTGATATTCTCACAAGAAAATTACTCAAGTAAAAGTAAAATGTACGGTGAAGTATCACTACTAAAAGTATTTTTTTTCTAAAGTTACTCTAGTAAAAGTAACTGAGTAAACGTTACTCTGCAGCACTTTGTGACTCTGTGTCTGTCTGAAAAGCACTATAGAAATAAAGCTTACTTACTTACTTATTTGAACAGGTAGCCAGAAGAAAGTTGTACTACAACTAATAAAGTTGCATCTGAATGAACCTCAAGACCTCAGCAGCAACGTCCTTTGAACTTTGAGCAGAGATTTCTGACCACGATGCACAGTCCCATGTTTGGAGAAAACCAAACACAGCCTGTCAGCACAAACACCTCACATAAACTCTCAAGCATGGTGATGAATAATTTGGGTTATCTTTAAAGCCACAGGACTGCAAAACTAGCCGCTTCTAGAGTAAAATGTGAAACCATCCGTCCGACAGTTGAAACTTGGCCAAAACTGGGTCATCAACAGGACAACGATCCCGATTACAGCAGCAAATCTACACTAAAATCCCAAGAAAGTCCTGCAATGACCGATAATAAGTTTAGACCTTAACTGTTTTGAAAGGCTCTGGTGGAACCCTAACAGATCTGTGCAAAAAAAAATAAAAAATGGAACAATTAAAAAAACCTGAATGAATTAGAGCAATGCCATGAGGAGAGCCCAAAATATGGAATGGTGTGAAAGATTATTTCTAGGTAACCCTTGGTAAAGTTGGTTTTATAAGCTATGAATCATGGGATGTTCTCGGTTTTGTTCACCTTGTTTAGATTTCTAGTTTCAAAGTGGGCTTAAATTTACTAAAATTTACTATGTTTTCATAGGATCTAATCTAATATTTGTATTTTTTACTTTTGTTACCCAGCTCGGTCTATCAGCCATGGATTGACAGAGGTCCTACCATGCAAACGATCGTGGTGAGCGTGGTGGTGCAACAGATTGTGCTGCAAGACTTTAAGTCAGTTCATTGCCATCGTTTTCTGAACTGCGCCCTTCATTGTCTCCCGAAGGCACCATGTTGGGAGCCAGTTTAAACTGATGCTTATATGACACATTAAATTAAATTACATCTTATAGTCTGCTAATGTCGTTGTTTTTCAGAAATATTATTTTTCACCTTACTACACTTTTTTTTTTTTTGCCAATATTAGAATCAAATTTGCAAAAGCAGGAGGAGAGATATAATTGGGAACCAACCTTTTAAATCAGCCTTAGATTTTCTCCTTGTGCTTTTTAGCATCCTGCAGTAAAATTGATACAGATTCCTGTCTTGTTTCAGATCAGAAAGGAAAAAAAAAATACTGGTTTAATAAAAATAATTTTACATCTAAATTTGCCAGAAGTATGAGTTATTTTGGTTTTGATTGTAGCCGCTGTCTCTCACGTGTTACATTGTTTGTGTGGAAACATATTAAAAAAAAAGAAGTGGGAGCTAAACTGCTTGGGCTAAAAGCTAGCTTTGAAGATTTGCACCCCTAGCAATTAGATTCAGCTGTGTCCATTGTTCTGCGGGTAAACAAATCACTCTTAGTAACTTGGGTTTGCTGCGATGACTCTGATCTTTTGCGGACACATAAAAAGTTTTCTATCCTTGACACAGTGAACTAAATGAACACTCTAGTGAAAAAAAAAGAAGAAGCCACTCCAGTAGAAAACACGTATGCTCCTGTCCACATAATGACTCAAAATGTACCCTGGACAAATTCATCCCGCAGACACACCATTTAGCCAACAGGCACGGTTAGAAGGTCCTAATGGGTCCAGAGCCATTCAAAGAGCAGACTTTAGTCACGTATGCTGCTCAGACAGGATAATAGTGGGATAGCTGGAGGGGCTGAGAGACATTTTTCAGGCCCACTGGTACCAATCACAATGAGGAGTCTAGTCTCAGTCAGCTTATTACCACCGTTCATCAGTCTACCTCAAGTTCAAACACGTCAAAACACAGCGTGGTCTTTATGAGCTTACTTCTGTTGTAATGTATGAATGACTAAACAGGCCCGGGGCCCATTTTTGTCTAATTGACCCGATTTAATCATGACATTTCTGTGTTTAACGACAACATTCAAATATTTCGTTGGCCTTAAATCATCCTATTCCAATGGAACTGATGGTTTCAGATCAACTAAATGAAAAATAAATAGACCACTAAATATTGTCCTCAGGGTCAACAAATTATATTCATTTAATACTTTTCACTTTGTTTTAATAATGCGGTTATGTTTTTTTTTTTCTTCCATATGATCTACGGTCCTCTATCTTGTTTTTAGTCTTGACAGTGCTAATGATAATAATAATAGTGTTTATAAAATATTTCTGAGTAATCTTCTAAGAGACGGTTGCATGCAGCCTTCTGCAGTTTCTCAGTCGCAGCCTCTGGTTCTTTGAGAAGGACGCAGGAGGCAGAGAGGCAATGTCAGCTGATATGAGGCGAGGACAATACGGTGGCTGTCTTACATTCCTCTGCATGTCTTTCAGAGTTGTCAGTAAAATGGCGCAGTATGTGTTTAGGCAGCAGATCAATAGATCCGAGCTCCCTCTATAGCTGTGAGATTTAAAAAGAAAATGCATGCATGCTTTTGTTTTGGCTGATTTAGAAGCTATTATGGACGCATAGCAAAAATAGCAAAGCAAGCATATTAAATTCCCTTTGATTATGCATGCAGCTGAGAGGGAAGACACAAGGCTCCCACAGATACCTGATATATATATATGTATACATACATATATATATTCGTATATACATACATACATACATACATACATACATACATACATACATACATACATACATACATACATGCATACATACATATATATATATACATATATATTTGTATACATATATATATATATATATATATACATACATATATATATATATATATATATATATATATAGTGTTATATATAGTGTTATATATTGTTATATTGTTATATATTGTTATTGCTGTCAATGCCCAGGATTCCGTCTGTGATGTTGAATGGCTCCTGCAACACGCTGCTTAGAGTTTGACACAGAAAACATCTGTTCTCTTCAACTGGGCTTAATTGTTTGTTACACTCTTATTGTCTTTTTTTGTGAGTAGATATTTATGTCTTTATAAATATTTTAATTTGTAGGGCATATTTAGTTTACAATTGCCATTTAAGACGTACAGTATAGATAAAAATTACGAGATGCAAAATTGGCCACTTTGCAATAATAATCTCAGAAGCGACTTGTGACAAAACAGCAGAAACTCGGACAAAACAGCAGAGACGTGAAATATCATAGAATGTAGAGCTTAATGGGAAAATTACAAATGGAGGCGAAGGCCATGCAAAGATGGAGAAGGAAAATGTAAACTCAGGGAAGTAGAGGCTGGTTGCATATAAATAGGATGGAATGTAGTTTATGACGGGGAAGAAAAGATAAATATTTACGTTGGACGTACTGAAGAGTTATGCATTCATTTTTCCTTGTCACATTATATTATCTTAAAAGAGTGCAACGAAACCGAGATGATCCTACCTGTTTAGGACTTTTGTGTCAATATGTACAGTACCGTGAGAAAGTATTTGACCCCTTTGTAGAGTTGAACGTTCTTGTCACACTCATATGGTTCAGCTTTTCAGATAGACTATTACATCAGGAGAAAATTATTGTTTTAAATCAGTTTTATTTAATGATGATTTCATTTCTTAATGTAAAAAAGGGCTAAACTAACCTGGCCCTATGTGGAAAATAAATTACCCCTTGAACCTAATAACTGGTTATGCCACACCTGGGCGTTAAAAACTGCCTTAAAGTACCTTTAACGTCACTATGAAAGGCTTAAAATCTACTCTTTTTTTGCAGAATTTATTTAATCCAGCCACATTTTGAGCATGAACAGCCTGCTAAAGAAAACAATATTGCATCTCATTTAAATTTAAGTCTGGACTTTAATTAGGCTACACCAAACCATGTATTTAGGTGGTTTGTTTGTGGCTATTCAGGGTTGGACTTACTGGTGTAGCATCATTGTCCTACTGCATAACCCAAATGTGCTTAAGTTTAAAGTCACAAACTGATGACTGAGGTTCTCCTGCAGGACCGTCTGATAAAGAGACTAATTCGTGGTTCCATCAGGGCCAGCAACACACCCGGGTCCCGGATCAGCAAAGCAGCCACAGACATGTTTGACCCCCATGGATGCCATTTTTATCCAGTCAATTTCTTATTGTATGACCATAAACTCTAACCTTAAAGGAGATGAGTGAGGCCTGCAGTTCCTGGGATGTTCCTCTGGATTCCTAAATGACCTTCTGGACGACTCGCTAATGCGTCATTCACCACTGTTCTTTGTTTTCTCCGTTTGAGAACAATGGCTCTCGCAGTGGTGGGTTGAATTCCCACAGCCTTGAAAATGACTTTGTAACCCTTTCCAAATTGAGGACAATAAATGTGCTTAGATAATATGTTCTAATATAATATAGTTATAATATGTTATTGAATTTATGTAGATCTGGCATAATAATTTTTTTTTTTTTTTAGATCTATTAGCCTCCCGGTGCTTGATACTGTCAGACAGGTTCTATGAAAGCAATTCTTTATTCAATAGACCAGGAAGTTATCAGATCTGGATGTCACTAGTGAAAACGAAAGGGATAATGGTTGAGGTGTGTGTGTGCATGTGGGGTGGGGGGAAAACGCCCACCAAAAGGCAAAAAAAAAGATAATACTCTTTCACTGCACTGTTTAGAAAATGAATCTTAAATGTAAAAAAAGAAACTTAAATAAAGAGCCCCCATTAGGTAATGTGTGAGACTAGCAGCAAATGATTGAAACCTGCCGTGCAACAATTGTTTAAAAAAGGTGAAGCGAAGGAAACCAAAGGGCCCTGCTCTGTCTGTGCTTGTGCCAAATGTGCTAAGAGGCGCAGGACCACAAAGTCTCCAACAACAAGGAGCCCAACACATATTAATCTGGGATTTACTGGACAGAGAAAGTCTCACACCCACGTACGCGAACAAAACACACAAGCGCATCCGCAAACTGGCAGGCAACAGGAAGCATGTCAAAACAAGTTATGGAGCCAAAGGCGAAACCTATCCGTGCAGATGCACTCATGTCGGTGTGGATTCTGGGTCCTTTTCGATCTTGTGTTTTTAACTAAAAGGCAACTGGACTTCTTAGTTCTTCAAGATGTTCTGTCCTACCTCTACAACCCTCCTTTAACCAATAAAGAAGGTCCACTTGCCTTCGGTTAAACCATTTAGGACACATACAAGCAGTAACTGACAGTTTGGATTCAATTAAAAGCAAGCCCAGACACGGCAGCAGCAGGGGCGATGGGAGGCAATTAGAGACATTTTTTTCGATGATAATAGCCGTGTGCAACCATTGCAGACCACAAAGCTATTCGTGGCAGGTGGGAAGATGAGCTCGGAGATAAAAATGGCTGGTCTGCATGCCCAGAGTATGTCCCCAAAGGGGTAAACGGGAGAGACGAGAAAGGAGTGGCAGGCTCTTACTCTGGCATGTAGGGATGTCACAGTATTTCCAGTACGTCACGTCTTCGTGATCGGCGATGTAGCACCAAGGCTGGACATCCCCGTCAGGATTCCTGCAGCCACAGAGGGAAACAAAATAAAAAAAAAATAAGAAAACAAGCTGTTAAACAGATCATCCGCCACTTTTAGAGCTCCTCTTCTCCATAAATTATTGGGCATTAAAAATTAAACTCAAGTTCTTCACTTTGAAAAGTTTTCGATTTTCCACCAAAGACGAAGCTTCAACCAAGAATTTATGACGCAGATTAACTGCTAATAAAAGCGGTCATTACTTGCTCCTGGGTATAAAGCAGCGACCTTAATGTCTCAGTGTAGCTCTGCAACATTAAGTCTGTGCCCTTCTTCAGCAGGTGCTCGATGTGACGTAGAATTTGCTATTTTCTTCCAGCTGCTTAGAATAATTACAGCGCCTTGGAAACATTTTCATATCTCTTGACTTTTCACGTTCCATACTGTATTAGTATTTTATGTGACAGACCAACACACAGCAGAGCACATCTGTAAAGTGGAAGCATGGTTTCCGACATGGTTTATAAGTAAAACTCAGAAAGGTTTGGTCCAACCGATGGAGAGCCTGCTGAACATCCATTTTCAAGTCTTGCTACAAACACAAGGTAAGGACTTTGACTAGGCCATTCTAACACATAAATATACTTTAGTGTAAACATTTTAATACTCTGTGCGTCTAGGGTTCTTGTCCAGCTTGAAAGAGACCCTCCACCATAGTCCCGTGCATTGAGCAACCTCTCATAGGTAGGGCTGGTTGATAAATCGATTATACTCGAATTTACAATTTTATTTTAGATTTCATTTTTGGAAAATCGAGAACAGCATGCAATGATGAATATTTGTTTTGGAAAATGTATTGTTCAAATATCGTAAAGAGGAAACTTGTTTTTTACCATAATATGAGGCCCTTTAATTTACTTATTTTTTAAGTTAGCTTAAAGTTACACAAGTGAAGTGAATCCTGTTCTTGGCCCATTGTGTAATACCACTAGCATCAAACATTTTGTTATATCTTCCTTATTTCAAATCAATTCAATTCAATTTTATTTATATAGCGCCAAATCATGAAACATGTCATCTCAAGACACTTTACAAAGTCAAGTTCAATCATATTATACAGATTGGGTCAGATTATACAGATTGGTCAAAAATATCCTATATAAGGGAACCAGCTGATTGCATCATAGTCCCGACAAGCAGCATTCACTCCTGGGGAGTGTTTATATATCCATCTTGTTTTACAAGCATGTTTCCCAGCTTGTATTTAGTTTCACTTTGAATTCAGGTCAACTCCCAGACCAAATGGTCGAAGTAAAGCAAGTTTTTAAAAAATGTCTTTCGTCTAAAAAAATGTCTGAAAAATGACGAGGGTCAAAAAAGAGATAAAGAAAGAAAGAAACAAGGGATGTGATGTTGCCTCACCCCAAAAAAGGAAAAAAAACAACATTATGAAGACAAACCTCTGTTCAGATCACTCAACGGTGTCTCCTAGGGGGATTATTTCCCATGTGTCAATCACCATGGATAGCAAGCATTGGCACATGTCTGCTCAGCCTCTTTCTTTAAGCCGTGCACCCCAGTCAAGTCCAGACCAAACAGTCTTCTGGAGGTCAGGGGGAATGTCTCTTTGTGCTGGGCCAGACAGACTCAGACCCAAAACAAAGAAGAAGAGAGAAATGGGTGATGGGGCCACGCTTTTGTCCGAATCCACGGCCTCTTTTGAAGCTCATCAAGGCACTTTTAACCCATCATAATAACTCAGAAAGGCCCCTTTGGTGCTTTTCCTTTTCACTTTACACTCACAAAAGCCGCGAGGAGCAGCATGGGACGGGAGGCTCAACATCTCCAGGGTAATCATCCAGCCCTGTCAACCAGGAGCCTTCTGCCATCTTCAGAATGGTTGGGAAATAAAGTAAAGGCCCCCATACTGTGAACTGGAAGCTCATTTTAATGCTGCTTCAGCTCTTTAAGCTCCTTTTCAGGATTAACTGTGAACTGTAAAAGTACCCTGCTTGCTTCAAAACAGCCATCTAAAGTGACTTTTTTTTTTTTTTTTTTTTTTTTGGCCCTGATCATGAGCGCGACAAACCTTTTCTCTCATGACACAGCTCATTGTAGCATTTTTGAAAAAGCTCTGCAGCGGTGCCCTATCGTGTTTCCCTTCTTTTTGTGTGCAAAGTTGTGAAGGGTGTTTCCATTTCTTTTCTTGTCTGACAAAAAAAAAAGAAAAAACACACCATCCGGAGTGTCTTCTCCCTTTCATGCTCGGAATAAAAACATTGATGTTGTTTTGCAAGACATTTTTCTCTCAGAATCCCACCATCACCCCTCTCTTAAAGCCTATTGGCAGAGGTTCACCTCCCAACTTCTTCTTTAAAGTTCACAAGCTTGATTTCTGTCGTATCATGAGCTTAGATCTATCCTTCGCTCCGCCCAGATGGGAAGAAGAGACCTGTTTGTTTGACTCGAGGCTGCTCCTTAAATAGCAAAAAACTGGGCCAAACAATAATAAAAAGTCACTGTATTACAAACCTTTCCTTTTATATCACTTGCCTCCTCTCTCCTTAACACCTGTCAGCACAGTATAATCATTTTTGAAATATGAATCCAAAGGATGTGTTTAAAACCCAATTATGCAGTTTAATGTGGTTTCTTAATCACCCCTAAGGTGGCAGACATAAATTAAGCATTTGAATAAAAAAAGAAGAGGCAAATCCTCGGTAGACCACCCACTTACTGTCTGATTCACCAGAACATTTTATCTATGATCGATTTAGCGGGTTCCTTTTTTTTCTAGAGCCATCATACAACCATCCTGCAGCTGTAAGAGGCGTGGAACAGTTTTAGTGTCAACTTTAAAAAATGACAGTTTAATCATTGCTTATGATTTTTATTTTTATTTTTTTTACATTTCAGCCCAAAGCAAAGAGCATGGGTTAATTCACTGCCAGTTAGCGTGCTCAGAGAAGTCTACACTGCCCCCTTGTTCACCAGAAAGACTACTTTGACTGTAATATATGCCCTAAATAGTTCTGCGGTGAGGAATTGTCTTTTTACTTTTGATAGTTAATTTTTTTAAATAAATACCTAGGTCCCTGTCTTGTTTTTCAAATTTGTTTTCATAACTTTCCCCGCCTTAAAGCAAATGAGATTGAATTTGGCCATGATGTGAGTTGTGGGAGGGATTTTAGTTTTCTATTGTTTGTATTCAAATCTCTTACATGTCTTATAAGAGACTAAATATGACAATGTGTCCATTTTGATCTTTTATATCTCTCTATGGGGGTGTAGCGGGCTATTTCTGCATCTTTGAAATGTGGATCCAGGTTCAAATCCTGGTTGCGTCAGGAAGGGCATCAAGTCTAAGACTTGCTGTGGCGACCCTGGTTTAAGGGACCTATGAAAGGACTCACTGACAGAACAACATGTTGGTTTTGCATTTCTTTCGTCATTTAACCCCACTTAAAATGCGTTTTTTTAAACCTAGTGCTATTACATTTCTATTTTTAATTTTGTTTAATTCCCTTGGGTTAATATCCTTTCAGAATTTTGGGTCATATTTATCACCAATATATACTTTTCATCAAAATCTGATATACAGGATAAATGAAAAGACATTTTCATTCATTTTTGTTTGTCTCATTTTTAAAAGGATCTTTAATTTCTATAGAATGTTTTTGTTGTAAATTCAAGCATAATTGTTTTTAAGGAGGATGGCAGTTAATAATGATATCAGTGATATTTATATTGTGCACATTTTGTGCTTCACCTCGAGCACAAAGTGACGAGACCCCCAAAAACATTTGGTCCTGACCTGGTTGGCCTCTCCTCAAAACTTTAGGAGCAACACATCATGGAAGGTTGTTGCATAGTTATTTTAAAGTCAACGTTGTAACACATTGGAAGATTTGTCCATTGGATCAATTCAGCTGTAAAAAACATTGATTAAAACATATGCCCACTGTAAAATTGTGGCATATAGTCCTAAAAACACACTGGAAATGTGATATAACTTCTATACTTATGTCAGAATCTGTCCCAGAGGGGTCTTTGTGTGTTTTCTTGTGTGAGGTCAAACAGAAGGTAGGCCGCCAACAATCTTTGATTAGCAGATAAAAGTAGACTTTGATGGATGGAAATGTGCCCATTTTGCCCTGCAGCAAAGGGAAAGATGTTATCCCAGAATATATTGTGAAATGTCCCGCCCACTGTTGTGTGTGTGTGTGTGTGTGTATGCGTCCCTGTGTGAGAGATGGCGGTTTTTAGGGAGTTTTTTGGGGGGGAGCAGCATTCTGTTTCCTGTGTTTTAGTAAACGGCCACTTTGGCTCCGATCAGCAAAGTTTTCTGAAACACTCCCATACCGGGAGGAAGAGCATTGAACATGTTTGGACTCCTAATTGGCACAATTACATTGATTGAGTCATTCTGCTCGGAGTGAGCCGCACATTTCGGTACACAGCCAATTACAGCCACAGTGCCTCACAGGCTCCCCTTAGCTGCGCACTTGAAAGCAGCAGCGGTGTCCGTCAGAGCACAGCGGGGAAAACAGCTGTTCTTAGCTGGCCGCCGCTCACATGTTTTCCTTCACCCAGAAATTTATGACCAGTTTAAAAAAAAAAAAAACGCCTGGCGCCGAGAAGTTAGATATAAAAAAATCCAGAAAAATCTTTAACATCATACCATTTGTGGAGAGACTGGTCGTAACGTGCCATAAAAAATGTTCACAAAACAAACATTTAGCGAGATTCTAGGTTGCCTTTTGTTTAGTTTAACTAGCAGACATGGAAAAAGAAGATGAAAGCTCACCCTCCCTCATTTTGTAGGATCGGTGGGAGGAGAAATCCTGATTGCAAAGTGGTAATGAGAGGCTTGTCTGGGTTGGGATTTGAGGTCAAAGGCAGATCAGAGTCTGATAATTTACTGCATGAAAGATGACTCTTTAATTGACTCGGATGATCTAGCATGCAAACTGCTCTCTGGTGTTCTGCATGTGGAAGAAATGTATAGACGGGGAAGGACTCCTTGGCTGTCTGGTGTCTATTTCTGCACAATGACGACATGCTGAACTCAAACGTTACGCTACAGTGCTACGGGTTCCTGTCATTGACTAAATGGTCGTCAGAGATGATATTAGCTGCATAAACAGGAATAGGATTGCCCTTTGACGAATGTTGACAGCAGAAAAAGACAGTTGTGAGAAGGAAGTAGGCGCGCCCATCGAAAACAACAGGACTTGTATAAGAGGAGACTTCCTGGGAATATCCAGCTGCTGCAAGCTTTTATCATAGCTTTTATATTATTTCTTTTTGTATTTTTATTTTTATTTTATTTTTTTTGTATTTTTTTCTTTTTCTTACCTACTTCTTTTGATCCATGGTATAATGGGGACACACTGTATATATATATATATATATATATATATATATATATATATATATATATATATATATGATGCACCTTGTCCTATTTGACACCTTCTTCCTATGATTACTGATTACTGAGCCAATGTGACATGTGAATTTCTCCAATGTGAGATCAATAAAGCCTATCTTACTTAGAAAGTACTCCTAGACCAATTACTTCCACTCCCTTTGTGGACTGTCCTTGGGTTTCTTTACAATAGAAAGTACGCCTGGTGTAGTGCTTCTGTGTTTCTCCGTGTCTTCTTCAGCTTCAGTCAGTCATGGCATATGGCCGCTCATACTTAGCTGAATCCCGCTGGAGGTTTCTTCCTTTTTAAAAGGGAGCCATTCCTTTTACACCAACACCGAATCCTTCTCAGAAGGAGGGATTGCTGCAAAGTCAATCACTCAATACAATTGGCGTGGTTTCCCTGAAACCAATGGCGACAAATGGTCAACTTAATGTGACTAAACTGTAAGTAAACAGTGACTATTCGGAGCGTTTTACACAACAACACAAGCAGAGATACCACTTCAAACAATTAAACTGTAGACGCTATTCTGAAATTCCAGTCAGTTTGCTTTTATTACATGTTAAATGAACTGCACTGAGTTATTTATACAACAGCAAAACGCTTCAGTTTTACTGTTGGCTATCTAAATTGTCTAAAGCTGCTGAAAAGCATTTTCATGCATCTTCTAAAATAAGATTTAAAAAGAAAAACCAAATGAATATTTGATCC
Source organism: Fundulus heteroclitus (assembly GCF_011125445.2). Lineage (NCBI taxonomy): Eukaryota > Metazoa > Chordata > Actinopteri > Cyprinodontiformes > Fundulidae > Fundulus > Fundulus heteroclitus. The sequence continues at coordinate 18,665,812 of NC_046372.1, forward strand.
CTGAACACTGCAATTATGATGGCCTCTAAACATGTCTTAGGGAAGGCTCCCTTATTTGTCTGCTGATGGTTTCTGCAACTGTTTCACTACTGTCTGCTGGAACCGTCTCAATCTTGGAAGAGTCGATTTTGCAATAGCTGACTGCAGCTCTTTCCAGGATTGTCCAAAGGGATTTAGGTGAGGGCTGATTGCTGGCCATTTAGCCATCTTTCACTTTTGCTTTGCACTGTTGGAACTGGGTTGCTGCCCAGCTGAAGATGCACTATTTTTGCTTAAAGTCTAGTTTCTTTAAGACTATAATAAAAAGACTTACCTTTAAAATCCCTTGGTCAGCTTCTATTTTCAAAGTGTTTGTAACAAAGGCAGTGAGGCAACATTGTATCTTTAACAACCTGGATTTTATTTGGATTAAATTGTGATCTGACATTGATGTGAAGCTGAATCTAACAGTGGCCTATTTTTTCAAATAATTGTTCTGAACTAGATTGCAATAAAATGGGTTCGACTAGAATGGACTGAATGTGGATAAATCTAAATTTCTTTAATTTCACTTCATTATATTATCTATAAGGCAATTTGATATAACTACATTAATAATACATCTCCACAAACCTGGAACTTTGTTTCAATTTCATTCCTATGTGCAAAGTTATTTATAACCCTAATAAATTCACCTGCTCCTATATATTGTATCACCTTTTAATAACAGATGTCTTGCAGTTTTATGTATAATTTAATTAATTACTGGTCATTCATGTATAATTATGTAAATTACAGGCAGAATAATCAAAGTGAATCATTAGAAATAGTATTTTAATACAGCATTCAGGACTTACAATATTGGGGGGGAAAAATCTCCCTACAGCTCCTGCAATACTTTCTGTCTTTATGCTTCTGAATCTAAAATATATAGTGCATGTTTAGTAGGAAGAAGGGAGAAGAATTCACAGTATACTGTCATGTGTGTACCTGTATTTATACTTAATGATTGCCTGACAATGATGGGTTTTGGTAAAAAGTTGGTAGAATAAAGGGTTGAGTTTGAATTTAGTTTGTTTGTGTGTTCTGTATCTACAAATACATGATTAAGCAACAGCATAAAATGGCCAGGGCACTTAAAGTAAACGTTGCGAATTATTGTTTGATAATTATCGTTATCGAAAAATATGACTTCTGACTTATCAATACGCTATTTTGCTATATCGTCCAGCCCTAACTCCCACCACCAGTGGACAGCCTCTCTACAGCTGCCTAACCGTGAGACGTAAGCCTCCCATCATGCACGCTCACTTACAATCATCTGGGGGAGCACTATTCACTCTGGCATTTCCATTATCTAATCCATGTAAGGGAAAAGCATTAGAAGCCACGGTGAACGCTCATAAATTCTGCAGTACACACACCTGCATATAAATAGCGGTCAAATGGCAGACAAAGCTATTCAGCCTCCTCCTGAACCATCATGCACTTCGCACGCCAACTAATGCACCAGGAGCGGGGCCCAATATCGGGCTGTAGACACAGGACACTGGACTGAATGTTAAAAGGAACATAAATCAGAAATCTGATTTCCAGGATCCTCTCGTGAATGCTATGGAATGTGACGAAAAGGTCAAAGAAGTGCTTATAAACAAGAAAACAGCCGTTTATCTTTTTCACGGCTTAGAATGAGAGCTTCACCCAACTACATAAAAGATTAGTACTTATTTATTCACTGAATAAATAAATCTTGATATGTCTCAGGTGGAACATCAGAGCTCCTCCACCCAATTTCTCTGGGTTTCAGTTCCTTTCTTCATGTGGAAATAATGTGACATTTCCCCTCTAACCAATTTTTATTTTCTGGTTTTACTGGGGTGTTTTACAGCCGGCTGTAAAGATCAAATACTGTAGATGTTGAGGTTCATCTGAAGCATTACTCACCAGAATTTCCAAGCCTCTGACACAAGCTTAGAGCTATGTGTTAAAGCTGATACACATAACGACCAAAAATGCGCTAAGAAATCAATCAGTGACCTAAAATCTGATGATTTTGAGTCCGGACAGATGCAAACTCAAAAATTCAATCTTTTTTAGATGAGAGGACCCACAATTCCTCCAAAAATATTAAAAAGAGTGTCGGTTATCAAAAGCTTGGGGGAGCTTTTGATAACCGGGTGGCAGGAACATTTCTTGTGTCAGATAATCATTTAAAAAGTGTATTTTGGGTTCACTCAAGTTAATATTGAAATTCCTTTTTAAAAACAACACAAATCTGTAAGAGAGCAAACACTTTTTCATGGCACAGAACATCTTAAGGGAGAATTTGGCATTGACTACAACTGCTTTTTGAAGGACAAAACTATAAAAAGAAGCTCTGGTTTATGAATCTTCAGCAACTGTCCGTCTGTGCCATTCATTCTGCCTTCATTCATTAAGCTTCAGCTGACTTTAGAGCGAAACAAGCCGAACCCCCCCCCCCCCCCCCCCCTTTCGTCGTGTTTTCCTTCTGCTACCTGCCACCTTTTGTGTTTGTGTGTTTCACATCTGTTGTGGAGCGCAAGAAAAACCCCAACCCTCAGGCCCGGAAGAGACACAAATCAGGTGGAAAGATGTGAAAGACTTCGAAGGTTGCAGGGTTTTAAAGAAATAAGGAGTGATTTGAATTGCAGACTGCACCTCATGTAAATCAGGGCGATTTGCAATCCAAATCTGATGACAAGGTACGAAGCAGGACTGGGAAATCCACCTCCTGGACAGGCTTTCTCTGATCAAGCAGATCAAATACAGCACATGAAGTGATGTGGGAGAGCACTGTCTTTATCAAGCAACACATACTGCATGTATGAGTGAGGAAAGGGACAAACACTTGACCTTGTGTAGTCATGCCACATATGCCAGCCCTCATCTACTTAAACCAAAGTGTCTGCTTTGGTTCTGCAGGAAAAGTCTGAGAATGGCTGCAGCTTCAGCCCCGAGGAACAGAAATCACCGTTTTGGGGAGGTGGGGGAAATTGTGAGCTGTCAGTAAGCTGGCAAACATGCTGACTGCACAAGAGGACAAGACAGCAGCCCAATCCAAACGATGGAAATTTCCTTTTCTGAACTAATTGTCGGACATAACGAGCTCCTAATGTGCAGGAGACGTATACCTCCATAAATCCAACTCCATAAATCTTCCACAATCCCATCCTGTCCAAGTAAAAACAAACACGCCTTGCTCCACTTCAAGGTGCTGCTGCATCATGAGTCAACAGCCAGAACTGCTCTGGAAGGTTGGGGCTGAGAAGGACGGGGGGGGGGGGGGGGGGGGGGGGGGGGGGGTTGCTCTGGTTCCAACAGCCTGGCAATCAGGGCCAGGCCACTGTTCTGGACGCCTCTGTTGTTTTCAGATGACTCACAAAACGGTGTCACCCCCCTCCCACCCCCAGGAAACTCACAACTTTGACGTTTTTTTTACGCTTGTAGCGCTGACAGCTGCTGTCGGGAGTGTGACCGATGAACCCAAATGGCTTTCTGGACACCCACAGCATCCCTTCACGCTGCAGGGGGGGGGCGGAGGACGGAGATTTGCTTACATGGACTCTGCTCGCAGTTTGCACGCTTGTGACAGTGAGGCTAAATGCTGTCTTTCAAACATTCAGAAGCAAAATATCTGTGTAGGCCCTCTGTGAACAAAAAAAAAAAAAAAACACTTGAAAAGATGACAAAAGCCAAGCAATAAATTATTCAGAAAGTCAAGCGCCGGGTGAGCCAAGGATCAGAGCACGGGATGTCTTAGAAGGCAGATTTTTGTTTTTTATTATTTTTGAAATAATTTACAACTGTCTTGTGCAAAAGAAAATGAAAAAAACAAAACAGGGAGTTGATGAAATAAAAAGATGGTGGAGATGCAGAAGGAAAGTGAAACACATCAGGAAAAAAAAGCGCATAAAGGGGATGCTTGTTCGCGTCAAATAATGAGGAACAGTTATCCTCAGTTTAATCTGCAGGTAAACAGGCCTGTTGGTAAAACTGCGGTGCTATCAGAACAGCCAGACTCTTATCTCGCCGACAGTAAATGACGCTGCAGGACTTCTGACAGACAAGTCGAATGCATGTTCTAATATGTGAGCATTTTTGGCGCGGCAGAAAAGGTTTTGTTACATTTGAATGCAGGAAAGCTACTCCTTTCCTTCCTGTTTCCAATTTGTTTGTGTGAGTGTTTTTTTTTTCTGCCTTCGCTAAGTGCTGGCATCAAACTCAAATTGTCATCTTAACTAACCCGTGTCAGACATGCCTTTTATGAAGTCGCGACATTGATCTGAAGGGTTCATGAACTGATTGAGATTCGGGGGAAGAAAAAAAAAAAACATACTCGCAGTGCCAAAATATGACTTTCATGTACTTCTCAGGCTTCTTCTAATCTGCGCTTCATTTCCTGCCCAACTGTTTAACTGGTCCGGACTTCCAAAATGTTTGTACTAGGAATAAAATAACACAAATATGTCTGGCTTCGGAGACGCACAACTTGATTTATTTTTATATTTTATAAAATACTCTTTAGTTTTGGCCACACAAGTTTAATCAATGTTGTAAACAATGTGATTGTTTCATCAGTAAGTTTCCCGTAATATATATATACACACACACACATATATATATATATATATATATACATACATAGTCCCAGAAAGCCTTCAAGCTGATTTCTCTATAAATCTGGCTCTGGCAAGCAATTTGCGATGATTGATTTTCTTAAAACGTCATGATATCTAAAATGCTGATGTTTTTGGCTATGTCTTTTTTAATATGAGGATGATCTGCTGAAACAGCATGTTTTAAAGTCTCCAGAGACGCTCCTGTTTCTACAAACCGTCCGGCTGGTGGGCCCTCTGACCACCAGCAGCAGGCAAAGCGGGCAACGGACAGACACAACGGCTAAGGTCGGGGTTGAATCGGGGGTTTTGAACCTGCAACCCACCGGTTACAAGACAAATGCCTATCCTTTTGCACCACTGTCGTAAAAGACAACCCATTAACCTAAAGCAAAGGTGTGGCAACAAGACAAAAGTTAATTCCCTAATGCTAAGCTTGCCCATATTTTCAAACAAACAAGGACCCAATGACATAATGCCACCGTAAAAGCAAAGAATGGCATCTTGGGGCCAACAAGTCCTCATAATTACTTCGAGAGGCTTTCTAGATGCCAAAAGGCTGTTTAAGAGGCAACATCTTTTTCTGCCCTGCCATCAACAACATAAATGTGTGAAACTTGCTAAACTCTGCTGGGTCTTTAACTTGAACTGTGTGTTTTTGTCTGACGAGACCAAGACTGAAGTTAAGGCATTAGCTCTCGTAGGTGGGTTGGGTGTGAAACGAGGGACGAAGATGTGGGAAAGCACGGGATCTGTAATGATGCGGGCCCGTTTGAGCGCATGATCAGCAGGGGAGTGAACAGAAACGTGGGCAAATTGTTGCAAAAACGGTTTATAAAAGGCATCAAATCAAACTTTTTCCACTGCCATCTCGGTCCCCAAAGCTAAATCCTACATCGGGGAAAGTTTCCTCCTCCCATGGAGCAAGACAAAGGAAGGAGAGCCTCATACGGGACACAAAGACGAACAACTGTGGAGGTCACTGTGTCCATGAGTGAAACTTCATTTCTATTACACACTAACCTGCAGTAGTTGTGGCTTCCCAGACCTCCTTCTCCATTGGGATATTTGAGGGTGTTGTAAGGGTGCTGGAAAGTCTCATTCCAGAACAGGCAGGGTTTGCCTCCATGCAGGCTGGTTTGGTTCTGGAAGCCCCTGTAGTCCTCTCCGTTGGCAGTATAACACTCTGAAAGAGAAGAGAAATTTAGCAATGAACAGAAAAACAGGAGAGACAAATAAAATATCACAATCACACGCATGGCACAACAGATCACACATCTTTCGAGATAAAAGTGCAGCCGCACATGTGACCATCTTTATTGGTTAAATCTGGATTCTGGAAGATGACCGTTGTGCTTTTAAAACATTTTAATGCGTCTGGAATGATTGTAAAGGATCTTATTAGCGCGCGGGCCCAATGCTTTTAAACTCTAGCCAAAAGTATGAGGGCAAAACTAATAAAAGCCCTGTTTCAATTAATGCTAACATACAATGAGATGGGGAGAAAAAGCCGCAGAGCCATACACCACCAGGAAGTATGGCTTGAATTTAGAAGTATATAACAACCATATGCGGATTTCCAAGGACAAACAATGATTGGTGGAAGGGCTCTGTTCCCTGAAAAACGGGAATTCAAATAAACAAAGCCTGATGGAGGGTTGATGAGCTATCACCGCTTGGTCCGTTGGCCCACGGGGTTCCTCTTACAACACTTAAAACTGGAAAAAGTAAAACCAAATTCCTCTTTTGATGACATTACTGGGGGGAAAAAATAAAATATGTTATGATTACTCAGGCCCCAGGTGCTGAAAATGTCTATGACTGACAGACGTTTGACACCAAAGAAGCAACAGCAATAAGACAAGGTACAACGGACTAAGCCAGGGAGACGGCGCGGCACTGTAGTTCAAAAGGAGAAAATGTCAGGGTATGTGCCAAAGCTTTCAATATATCGCAATATTTCTGAGCAGAAATTAGAGTTTTGAAATTCAGAAGACAAAATATAAGATTCCAAAGAGTTGGTTCTGACACAACCAGCCTGTTTAACATTAGGCCTCCTTGGTGAAATAAGAAATACTCATCAGAAAAATTATACATTCTTCACAGCTGAGATGAGATACGCTGAGAAATGTTCAATTTGTAAGAGGGAAATATATCTCAAAAGATTTGGTAAAGTAAAAAGTAAAGCTATGTTTCTTCTTTGTGCAGAAAATATTAGGTAATTGAAGAGTTGCATATAAAAAAAACAAGTGATTTACTGAGAAAGATGATTAAAGGGCATTTAAATAATGCCAATATTATGTGGGAATGTTGGAAAAAATTAATTACAGTATCTAAAAACCCTAAATTCTGGGGTCATTGTGCCTACAATTTACATTGCTCTACCAGTAAAGGGATGACTTAAAAGATAATGCTAAGCCAATAATTATAAAGATTGGCATTAATAATACAGTTAAATATATATCTATATCTATATCTATATCTATATAGATAGATAGATAGATAGATAGATAGATAGATAGATAGATAGATAGATAGATAGATAGATAGATAGATAGATAGATAGATAGATAGATAGATAGATAGATAGATAGATAGATAGATAGATGTCAAGAAATTTTCAGCAAATAGGAAGTTTGCTTTGGTACTGCAGTTAAGAAAGAATATTTTTACCACTAAAAATCACAACACAGAACAAGATACTATCAAAAAAAGCCATTGTTGTGTCTTCTTTCTTAGTAATTGTTATAGTTAATTCATAAATATATAGATGAATGTGTTTTAGTGTATGGGCTGATAGGCCATTCTATTAGGAACCCATTGCAAGTACTGTACCGGGTTCCCTTTTGTCTTCAGAACCGCCTTGTTCATTGTGGTGTTTAAGAAACATGCGGAGTGGTCTTCTGCTGCTGTTTAAGGCTAAATGGGCTCAGAGATGTGGACCTTGGTTACTGCCAGAAGTTTTCCCCTGATCCTTGGCATTTTTTCCCCAGTCAACCACCCCTCGCTGGAATATTTCTCTTTTTCTGTCCCTCCTCTTTAAACCAGGGTCAGAAAGGATTTTGTTTGTGTATCCCAGCAGATCAGCAGGTTCTGAAACACTAGGCCCCGTCCCTCTGGGACCAGTAACCATTATATGCTAAAAAAAAAAAAAAATCACTACAATTGAATCTATTTCCCATTCTGATGATCTGTTTGAATTTCTGCAGGCCAACTTTACCATGTTTACAAGCCAAAAGGCCAGAGTTACTTTTTGTGTTGACAACCAATTGAACAGGTGTACCTGCAAAATAACGTTCAGATTAAATCCCGTTGCCAAAAAGAGGAGGAAGCAACGTTTCTCTGATAATTTCCATGCATGAAGACCACAGATCTTGTCAACAGACACAGCCTTTGTCACAGCTGTGAACAATAGTGGGTAAAAAAAAACGACGCAAGCCAGATTCAGAGGGCTGTATTAATGAAAACTCTGCTTGCTATTACTGGTAGAATCAAAGTAGCATGCTGTTCTTGGTACTATTATTATACCAATTACTCTAAGTGTCTGTCAATCAAACAGTGAGAATGAAAGAAGAATACTTGTCTGGCTGGTCTCCATGGGATCATGTTGCTATGTACGTGGTTAGTCAATAACTGGCCTCTTTTTATCAAGTCAAGCTGTTTGGACCGAGTATGAGCTAATGCACTGCAATATGACTGTCATTATTCCCCTTGGTGAGCCAGCTGTGATCCATCGCTCTTTATCATTCTCTTTCAAATCCAAGATTTCAAAACTTCCTCTCTTGTGTCCCATCGTCTGTTCCCCCTTCAGCATTTATCTCCTGTGAAGCAACCGCATTCCACCTTTCACTGCAGAGGCAAGCGCTTGTCTTCACACCTGAGAGGCTTTACTACAAACTTTGCGGCCCGTTTTCAGGTCCATTCAGATGTTCTGACTTTGTTTTTTTTGTTTTTTTTTCAATGAGTTATGAAGAAGGTAATTCATCTGACGAAACTTCTTAAAACACAGACGGATAAAGAAAAGAGCCAGGAACAAGCTGAAAGAATGACTGAAAGGGAAATTAAAACTGAAATGCAATACCTTAAACATATAGTGCAACAAAGTAATTACACTTTTTTTTGTCCTACTTAAATGTTAGAGATCATCCATCAAATTGTAATGTCAGAGCTAAATAGTTTGAGAAAATACAAAACGGGAGTTTTAAAATAAAAAATGGAAAGCTACCCTAACCTACCTGACAGTAGCTGAAAAAGGAACCATGTTCTTATCCTAACAACTGGTTGTGTCACCGTTGGTGCTACCACCAACCAGCCATCAGTCGTTTAGGTCACAGTGGGGAAATCTGGCCCCCTCTTATTTACAGAATTGTTTTAATTAAGTCACTGGGGGATTTTCGAACAATGCTACATCATCTCAATCAGATTTAAGTCAAGACTTTGACTAGGCCATTTCAAAAATGTTCTTTTTATTAGCCATTCACAGTTGGACTGGCTGATATGCTTAATTGTCCGGCTGTTTAGCCCAACCTAACCTGAGCTTAACATTATGAATTAATGGCTGGACATTGTACTTCAGGATTTGCTAGAAGTAATAAAATAAAACCTGCAATAATGGGTCATCCAATACAGTAAGTTGTTAAGCCGCCCCACACCGTCACACCACCATCACCATGTCTGCCTATCTCTATGATATTCAGTTTCTTACAGGTTGTTTTAAACCAACAGGACTCACACCTTCCAAAACTTTCCACTTCTGTCTTAACCCTAACCCCAGAATATTTTCCCAAAGGCTTTCTGGATCATTGAGATGTTTTTTTTTTTTTTTTGGCCAGGAGATATTTTGGCCTGGGAACTCGCTTTAATGTTGTTGAATCCTAAACACAGACCTTAACTGAGACAATTGAGGCTTGTGGCATTCTAGGTGTTCTTCTGGGCTCCTAACCTTCTTGTTAAGTTGTTAATGTGCTTTATTAGTAATTTGAAGTTTTCTCTATTTGTGGGTAATGGTTCTTACTTTGGTTTGCTGGAATCCACAAATCCTTTACCTAAATCCTTGATCATTAAACATCTCTTTTTTTGTGTTTACTTGATTTATCTTTTTCTGATGATATGAAACATTTAAGTGTGGACGAACAGGACAATCAGACCAGGAATGATGCAAGCGAGCAAACACTTAAATGAGAAACTGGAATAGGTAATAGAATAAAACAGAATGGATATGAAAAAAAGGGGAAACTACCAACGGGGTTTTGGCTCAGTGTTAAGGAAGGACAGGTGCTGAAATAATTAACAGGATAATTAACTGATGACAGACAGGTGAGTTCATGTGTAATCAACTGGAACACACCAAAATAAACAAAAGGGACGAGGAACAAGTTATGCAAAACAAAGAAAATTGCATGGTACAATGGAGCCAAACAGGGGCATTACCTAAAACAGGAACTTTAAGGATATCTTTTTATATACCCCACAGACTGGGACAGTTTCATAGATCTGTGTAAAGTGAAAAAATACTTCATTATTCAGTTTCTTTGTGGTATTGCAACAATGTGGTTAAATGTAAAGTTACAGCTTTTAAATTAAAAAATTATATAATTTTTGAAAAGAAAAAAAAATTGCTAATGTATCCACCTATTTTCCAATGAGGCCCCCAAAAAGTTCTTGTTACCTTTTAAGGTCAAATAGTTAGTCAGTGTCAAATGATCTATCAGTATAAACACATCTTTCCTGAAAGGCCCCAGAGGCAGCAGCACCATTAAGCAAAAGGCATCACACCATGAAGGAGCTCTACAACAAGTCAGGGACAAAGTTGGTGAGAAGTACAAGTCAGGGTGGAGCTTTAGGAAATACATCTAAGTCTTTGTTATTCGCCCGGAGCACCATTAAAACCATAATTTTCAAATAGAAAGTACATGGTACCACAACAAACACGACAAGACAGGGTCGCCCACCAGAACCCACAGACTGGGCCAGGAGGGCACTACCGACCAAGGGTAACCGAGTGCCAGGCTTGTGGTACAGTGGGGGACACCATGAGCCTCTTCATGGAAGAGTGGCCAGAAAAAGTCATTACTTAGTGTTAAAAATAAGAAAGCATGTTTTGAGTTTACCAAACAAATTTTGAAACCCAATACATCCCATCACTCCAAAAAGACCATCCCCAGAGTGAAACATGGTGGTGGCAGCATCATGCTGTGGGGATGTTTATCATCAGCAGGGACTGGCAAAACTTTTTTAGTCGAGGGAAAGCTGGACGGTGCTCAGTACATAGTTATTCTGGAGCAGAACCTGTCAGTCAGCCTGTGATTAGAGACCGGGACGGAGGTTCAGCTTCCAGCAGGACGACGACCCGAAGCAAACGGCTAAAGCAGCACTAGAGCGGTTAAAGTGGAAAAATGTAAATGTGTTGGAATAGCCTAGCCAAAGTCAAGACCTCCATCCAATTGAAAATCTGTGATTAGATTTGAAGATTGTAGTTCAGAAATGAAAACCATCTAACATGAAGGAGATGGAGTAGTTAAGCCTGGAGGAATGGGCAGAAATCTCAGTGGTCAGGTGTGGCGAGCTCATAGAGGCGGAGCCAAATCACTTACAGGCTGTGACTGTTGCAAAAGGTAGTTAGACAAAGTAGTGTATGGTTTGTTTTTTTAGTTTGCTTTTTGTTTTGCTTGTTTTTTTGTATTTGTTTTTTTGTTTTTTTGGGGGGGGTCAGTTATGTATGCTGAAGTTTTATGTTATCTTTCCCAATTTGTTTTTTGAATCATATGTTTGCTGTCTTAATAGACCTTTAAAGTTGTAGGCATGTTTGGTAAATTAAACGGTGCAAACTCCCAAAACAATCCATTTAAATTCCAGGTTGTGAGGCAACAAAACATGTGAAGGGGCGTGAATACTTTTGCAGGCCCGGGTATGTGCTATTTACAGCAGTTAGCTTGCACCCAAACAGGCATTCCAGCTTCTTGCACGCACCGCTGAACTACCACTAACACTTGGTTTCATAGCGAATCAGAGGTCCCGACGGTTCTCGGGGTGACAGCCAGAGTTGCCTTTAATTAAGGTTGTTTTGGCCGCATTGCTCAGCCGAGCTTATCAGCCATCCATCGACTGGCTGACAGGAGGTCGGCAGCGGTGGAGGGACTCTGGAGTGTCAAGTTTCTACAATTATGATGCCACTCTATTGTTTGTAGATGTCTCCCATCTCTCTGTGTGCAAATTAATGCTGCCTTGGCATGCAAGGATATCCTCTATCAGATTGTAAATCCACCTGCGATTGGCTGACGTAGAACATGACTCCGTAACGTTACAAAAACAGCTTAACGGAGAAGCAACTAAGGTCACGCCCTGAAAATCCTGACATAAAGGCCATATAAGAGGGATGGTAGTTATGATCTGACCCACACCCAGAGGGTATACAAGGCATAATAATGGACACTTCTCACGTCTGAATAGACGCAGCTGTAAGCAGAGGCAACCGAACACTTACGTACATACAGCAGGTTTTGAGGATAAAACCGTGTTGTGATAACGAGATAAGCAACGCGTTACATGATCAGTTCAGCAGCGATGGTAACTAAAACTACGTTGCATTATATACAGTAAAATGGTACCGCAGTTCTAGAAGATGTAAATTTTACGTGCCTTGCGAAGGTATAGATCCCTATTTCCTATTTCGTCATGTCATATAAAGGAACTGCAGCGCATTTCATTGGGATTTTATGGATTTTATTTTTAATATATTGAAACCTGTGGCCTGCAGTTTAATTTTTAGCCAAAACTTTCAACAACCCCCTTTTTCTGCCGTTACGTCTACAACTCTGAAGTGTGTCTCAGTCACCTTTCTACAGCTAGAAAGAACATTTTGGCCAATTCGTTTTCGCAGAGAGTCTCCGTCAGATTGGACAGAAAGGTCCAGGAACATAAATGTTCAAGTCACAAACAGATACTAGTTCCTGGACTTTGACTGGGCCATTTTAACACACGGATAGATACGGTTTGCTCTAAACCATATCACAGTAACCCTAGCTTTATGTTTAGGGTCATTGTCCTGCTGAAAGGTGCACCTCGGCCCGAGCCTCAAGTCTTTTACGACTTTTAACAGGCCGTCAATGCGCTTCCTGCCCATCCTGTCATTTTAGGTGGACGGCTGAGTTTTGGTAGGTCTGGATTTATATTGAGAATAAACCACTGGACTCTACTTACTAATTAAGTAACTTCTGAAGGCAATCGCTGTAGGGGATTTTATTACGGGAATTCAAAGTAAAGGGGGCTGACTACAAATGCACACCATCCTTTCCAGCGTTTTACTTCTAAAATGTGCACGCACTACATCTAATCGTGGGCATGTGAGAACACGCACCATTTTCCTCCCATTTCACAGTTACGTACAACAGCTTAGTGTGCCACATAATATCTGAGTAAAATGCATTCAGGTTTGTGGGTTGCACAATGCATAAAGGTTAAAAGGGCAACGGAAACGTGCGCAACGTGCAGCATATGCGGATTTTCCACAATATTTACATCTTATTCTGCATCCTGGCAGCCCGGACAGCAGAGTGAAAAAGACTAGGACACGCTCCCGCAAAGAGTCTGGCACGGACACAAGCACAATAATGAGTAACTGCTCCCTGAAAGCAATCATGACTGCCCAAGTCAGAGGCGACGCCACAAGGAAAGGAAAGGGTGGCCTGGTGCATCCCAAATGAGCTCATGTCCTTCAAATACCTTCTCTTCAAACAGAGCAGGTACTGAAATGACGAAGCAGCTCACTGCGACGCATCCAGGAGAATGAGGTGACTGACATTTCATGTCTCCTGTCGCCACACCACCTTCAGGAAAATTTCCCCCTGCGTTTCAGGAAGAAACGTAGCTCGTCTACACATGGTCTGGAAGGGGTTGCAGCTGGCAGTCCCTCAGGCGTGCTGCGGCCAAGCCGGGCTTCCCGGATTAGACGGTGAATGTGGCAGCGTTTTTTTTACCACTGTTAAAAAAAAAAAAAAAAAAATGTGCGGTTGCTTGTGGTGGGAATGGGAAGTGGCAGCTCTGGAAGGACTAAGAGATAAGTGAGGTCATCATAAAGATGAATAGACGATTTAAAATCCCTGCGGATGGCCGCACATCCATCAAACCAAAGAGAAAAGCGCCGCTTTACCTTGGAGCGCAGCGGATACGAGCGATTTATCATCGTCCTGGAGGAAATGAAGAGATCATCTGCTGATTGGACCGTCACCACTTTAGACCAACTCCCCTGCGAACCCACCCAGCGGCCCTCGTCGCTCCCCTTTCCCTTTTCAGCTGGCAACTGTGGCGCTCCCGTCACATGGTTCTCGACTTTCTTGTGGTTTCGTCACACAGGCCAAGATGGGAAACAGAACCTCCGCCACATGAAACATGGGGGGGGGGGGGGAGAAAAACGGGGGGATAAATCCTCCTATAAAATACATACAGATCCACAAATAGAAGAAGGCCGGGAAGGGGAAGAGGAGCGCTCGCCCTGACCGAGCCCGGCACTCGCAAACGACACCACCGCCCCAGCAATGAGAAAAACAAGAAAAACATGCAGAGGATCGCTGGAAGACGGCTAATCGCCCTGTTATTATATTTGCTGGGATTTGTGACTAACGACCTCCACATTGCAACTTCAAAAATGATTTCCATCCCAAAAAAACTAAAAGATGGGTGAGAGGAACGGATTAAAAGGAGCTCGGCTTCGGTTCGTGTGATCACAGAAAAAAAGAAAAGAAAAGAAGAACAAACAAGTTAACAAACAAATTGTTCCTCTTAAACGCGTTGTCAGGTCAGATAAGTGCCAGAGTGATTTTCTCTTGTGTTAGCTACAAGGAACGAAAAGTAGCGATAATTACAGACAATTCTGCTTCCTCTCTCACAGAGGGCTGACATAAAGAGCTCCCTTCCATCTTTATTATACGCTTTGGGCTTTAGGGACAGCAAAACAGGCTTTGTGCACGAGCGATATTTCCACTCTAATAAAATTACACAAAATGAGCATAGGCACGGACAAAAGACACATTTGTACAGGCAGGGACAGTTACAAAAAAAAAAAAAAAAAAGCTGCACACAGAGCACTCCCGGGGTTTTTGCAGACCTTCCAACGTCTACAAACATAGTTGACAGGAGAGGCAGATTACTCATACACAATAATCCGCTTCCTCTCCGCGGTGCGCTGGTAGCTATTACTGTTGTGGTGCTCATTAATGTCGGCGTAGTAGGAACAGAGGCCAGGGCCAGGCCAAACTGGGCCAGATGTGAGCAGGTTACAGAGTTTCTTTAAGAAGGGGGGGGGGGTGGCACAGCTGGATGTGGCACAAGTCTGGTTCCCCAGCAGTATCCGTTTCCACACCAAAACCACATCAGACCTCAGAGGACGGCAGGACGACGGCTGTACGCTTATTACGCCGCTTTCACGGACAGTCGCAGGTTGAGCGGGGCGTATTTAATTAAGCTGGACTTCGGAGAGAAGAATTCTGAACCTAACTGACCCACTCCATCTACCATCTACCTCTCTTCTTTAAGGATCCCCCCCCCCCCGCCCCGCCCCCAAAAGCATCCTCTTTCAAGAAGGTCAACGAAAGTGCAAAGGCAAAAGGAGAGCGAGTCGACGTGAGGCTTCTCATTACCTACATAAAATCTCACGGTTCCTCTCATTTTCTGCTTCAAGTCGCATAAGTTGTCGCCCAAGATAAACTGGGACTTCACCGAGTCCCAAAAATAGCCTTTAACGCCACAATTCTTCCTGCAGAGAACCCTCTGCTGCACCACCCTGTGAGTTCACCGCCACAGTTGCCACAGAGCCACACGACTCCCTGCCAAAGTCGGAGGGTAGCACCTATAAAACGCGGCGGCCCCATCGCATTTTTTTTTTTTATTTTTTTTATTTTTTTGCACTAGCCCTATTATTTAGCTCGGTAATGGAAAGAGTTTAATCTGCTGCATGGAGCCGACGGTGGGTTGAAAACCCGCAGCCGAAGTCCCCCTCCGTTTGAAGCCGCTTTTAGTCAAAATAGTTCTTCTAATTCTAATTCTTTCTCCACCAACAGTTGGATCTCAAATTATAAAACAAATAAAGCGGCATTTCCCGTCGTCACCGAAACGACATCAGACAAAACACGGAGCGGGGGTTTTTGTGCAGGCTCTGTGACGAGGTGGGACAATTTAAGGTTTTGCTTGGCAGTAATTCAGTGAGTAACTAATGGATTGCAGGTTCTGACAAAGGACATAAAAGGCATCAGAAGACTTGCTGACACGCTTCAGGGAGAAAGCTGCTGGCAGACCGTTGACATGAGGCACCCGCTGACCAACCTGACATGAGGGTGGATGAGATGACGTGTCCCTTTATCTATTTGTGGCATCTCTTTAAGTAATACTCAGCACAAGCCAAAAAATAAATAAAAAATAGGGAACGCTTCCAAACATCAAAGCTTCAGCACTTCTTTATTTTGTGACTTTAAATTATCTGCTCTTCCTGTTTCTTTGTGTAGAAATTCAATGAAACGGGAGATGGCAAAAAAAAAAGGGGCTTCTTTGCTTATCTTGCACACATATACAGAATACAAAGAGCAAAGGGTTGAATAAACAGAAAGATAAATCTCCCGTAATGTATGCCACTGAACCTGCTCTAAACCAGCTCTGACAGTCAGAGCAAACAAAGAGCTGCGCAGCCAGAAAAAAGCTGGGACCGTAAGGGACGGTGTACCAAGTAAGGTTGGTTAAATCTGCTGTGTAGCCAATACAACATGTAGAGCTGATCCGCCATAATACAATACATTAGGATGAAGTGAGGGGATGTCTTATGACAACACCTTGTTCCATTATTCTAATAGAATGAGCCTTTTTGCATAGTAAAATCTGCCAACAGAACAGATGTGACTCTGAACAGTGAATGGAGAAAAATGTCCTCTAGTGCATGGATAATAAAAAAGAAATAAATAAAAAAATAATAAAAAGCACACGTTTCAAAGTTGGGTTTGTGGTGTTTCTGATATTCACAGGAAGTTAAATTACTTTCAGTTAGGCAAGAAACAGTTATTAATATCAAGCTAAACTAAAGTTATATTAAGTTACAGTTTCAAGGAAAATAACATTTTCCATCATGTGATGAGAGTCAGAACACGTTCACAAACCCAACTTTCGTCTTTGGGATGAATGGATGAGTGTTTACCTACAGAAACATTTAGAAACAGAGGCATTGATATTTAATCCAAAGCTGTCTTTCATCACTGGCAAAGGGTAATATATTATATATATATATATATATATATATATATATATATATATATATATATATATATATATATATATATATATATATATATATATATATATATATATGCTCTCTCTGCTCTGTCTCTCTGCTCTGTCTTCTCTAAGACCCAGTGGGTGGAGGCAGATGAGCGTTCACACTGAGCCTGGTTCTGGTTCTGCTGGAGGTTCTCCTCCCTGTTAAAGGGCAGTTTTTCTTTCCACTGTCGCTTCATGCATGCTCAGTATGAGGGATTGCTGCAAAGCCATCAACAATGCAGACGACTGTCCACTGTGGCTCTACGCTCTTTCAGGAGGAGTGAATGCTGCTTGGAGAGCAGCATTCATATATATATATATATATATATATATATATATATATATATATATATATATATATATATATATATATATATATATAAAACTTTTAAATGGTGATGATGACCTTTTTGTGTCCACAGAGACAATGCACAGCCTTTCATTATCCTTTTTAAAAGACAGATGCATGGTACCAGGTTGTAGCCAAAAATGATAATTTCCACCTGTAGTCCCTGGACAAGTTGATGTTTGTTAAATTACATTCAATTGATATAGTGAATTGATGATAAACCAGCATAAAAAACTAATTACATGGGTGGAAAAAAACTAAACTCATTCCACGCTCTGCCTCCCACCCTCATGTATGTGCCAAGCAATAGAGGCACTAGAAACTCTTGTTATCGTTTTTGGTTTAGATTATCAACCGACCACCTAACCACGACTTCTCTACCAATACCCCTCCACCATTAATTGACGTCTTCAGATCCCGAGAAGAGGTGGAAAAAGCAGGTGGTAAAACTTGAGGCCCTTCAGTGCAGAAGTTTTCAAGGTGCCCTGATGTGAGCATCTGGGATCCATCCATCATAAACCCAACTGCCATTTAGAGAACAGTGTGGATTGTGAAAGACAGAGTGATTGAAGGGGGAGCCAAATTAAGTGGGATGGAAAAGGGAAGAAAACAGAGAGAGGGAGAAACACAGAGGGAGTCAGGGTGGGACAAAGACGGGTTTTATTGTACCGCAGATTGTTAACCCAGGCTCTAATTTTCTCCGTCTTGTATACAGCTCCACTGAAGTGAACACTTTATTTCACATTTCCCCCCCGTATTATCGACAGGGGTAACGAAGCCCAGACTTGTAAAATTAACAACAACACAGACCCTCAACGCCAGGGGTCTGAGCTTTAAGGCACAGATCTCATTCCAGAGGAGCTCTGTGGCGCAGCTGTGTGCGCTGGGGTCCTTCACCAGCAAACAAGCAACAGCAGCAGTGCCTATGAGAGCGAAAACATGTCCTGCTAATGCATGTCTTCTGCAGGGGGAGGAACAACAAAAAACACACACACACACACACACATACCCATATGGGTTCCTCATTGCAGGCCTCCTTTGATAACCGCACGATCTGCGACTCGTGATGCAAGCCATGATGGCTGACTCCTGCTAATGGCCTTGTACGCCTCACATGAGGGTGTTTCAAGGTTACTCTTCTTTCTTTTGTTTTGCCAATAAGTGGATGGTAAAACGATCTCTTAGTGAGCCTTACCATGTCAGATTCTTAGATAAACACAGGCAGTGACAAAACATCCATTAAATTCACTCCGACCCACATCGGTCCAGCTCATTCCTTCGTTTTCCCCCCCTTTTTTAAACTCCCATGGTTCCCTAAAAACGCAACCAACAGTAAGAATGAAAGGGAGTAATTTTCACCAGCGCACAAGCCGCAGTATTTTAAGACGGATCCTATGTGGAGCGAAGGAAGGTCACGGACACATGCACACTGGCTCCCTTTGTTTCCCCGCTGGTGAGGCCGGCGTCACCGCCGTGATGCCATTCTCACCCACTCGTTGTGCTGTAGATATCGCCCACGGAGAGTGTGTGAGTGTGTGAGCGCGCGTGCTCACATGTTTGAGGGCACATGTCTGTCAGTTTCCTAACCCCTCTCTTCACAACACGCCGGTTTCTTAAAAGCAGTAATCAATTTGTGGCTCCATCATGTAAACAGTGCAGCCAGCGCTGTTTGCTCTATAATTTCATGGAATTCAAAGCCGAGCCGGTCCGGAGTCGTATGAGGCATTAAACAGAGTTTGGTTCTGGTGTCCATTTCCACCACCAACATCCCTTTTAGGCTGAACATTTGCAGATTCCGCACTTAATACTTTTTTTTATAGTTTACAAAAATGAATTACTCAAATTGACAACAAACCAGAATTCCATTTTCTTGAAATGCCACCAGTTGTAAATAGACGGAGGAGGTATGATTATTTTTCTGCCTCATTTGTACTGATTTGTGCTGGCTGATGAGTCCGGTGTGCAGGCTATGTTTAACCGGTTGCAGTTGCATGCAACCATGGCTTGAGATTAATTTACAAATAGTTAAAGTATGCAAAAAAAAGTGGCAGCCTTGCTAAAGCACAAGTAGCAAAAGTGTCTAAATTCCTAACAATAAAAATAGGGATGTGATGATAAAAAGACAAGTTGACGATATGAAATCTATTTGTGGTAAATCTAAGAATCTCAAAAAAATCACAAAATGTGGTTAAATATTATAATAGTTTATAATCATTGCAGAATCATTATTAGGTTAGAGCATGTATATGTTCCCTGTTTTCATGCCTGCCTATATCTAAGGTGGTCCTAATGCTGAAAAAATAAATTTAATAAAATGTTCAAATTATAACAATCACTTTAATTTTCACTAGTTTTGGTATTTTAGTTTTTTGGAATTTAGAATATCAAATGCAATCAGTATTCTTAAATGTTGTTAATTCTTAAAACAGTGAAAAGAGCCCTCTACTTTAACATGATTGGAAGCTAACGTTAGCATTGTTAGCATCTGATTCAATAATTTCCTCAAGCACTTGCAAATCATTCAAATTGCTTCTGGTATTGTTTGTATTTTCTACAAGGTGGACTGAATTTCAAGGCAGGGAGGCCTTTTCAATGTTTATGTGACCATATTCTGTGAGCCAGTCTAAAGAAAAGTGTAAACTACACAAAATAAGAGACTGGTGAATCCCTTTTGGCAAGTGAAATGTTGATTTTTGTTTGGTTTTTTTTCAGGTAATTGTAAAATTTGTAAGTGTAAAATTACGAGAATAAGTAGTATTTTTATAAGAACTGTTACAAACAAGTGCAGCCCTCCACCTGTGTTAAAATGAGGACTGTTGGGTATCTTGTCAAGTTATACTTTGGTGCTTGTTTGACAAATTTAGAAATAGAAAACATTTTTTCCACATCAGTGGTGCTACATGCTTGCTTTCTGATGGCTCCATGGTACTGCACGCAGATGGCAGAAGTTCTTTTCAGGCTCAGATCGGACTAAGTATACACTATCAGGATGGACGCTAGGCATATTTTGTTTTATTTGAAGATGACTAAATTTATACTATATTTAGTGTTTTCTTTTTATGGTCAAAATATGTGACCAGGCCCATTTAAAACCATGAGATCCTTTTATACATTATGCATTATTAAATTAATGCTACTTCGTATTAAACTACAAATACTTTTCTATGTATATTTATAGCTGTTGTGTTTAATTGGTTTTAATGTGAATCGATTATGAAGTCAGGCAATCTTGGGGGACAATTGCTGCTTTTTTTCGGAGGCCTTATTTAGTGGTGTGCCTTATTGGATTGGCTTTGATTCTTGCGACATTGATTCAGATGTTGTTCATCTAACTCATGCCCTTTGGCCGTCACGTCAAGGCCGAAGCGGACACCAGAGCCAGATATGCTGCGCCAAACAGAAAACCTAATGATCAAGAGAAGGGTTTGCTACCAAACCCACCTGTTTTTTATCATCCTGTTTGTGTTCCGGATCGCCGCTATCCGAGGAATGTAAATTATACACGGTTTAGGTTGAGGTTCAGTCCTGTGATGGCTGTTGCAGGGGAAGTTGTGTGTGGAACCGTATGGACCCCTCCTCATCTTAGCCCCACAACAGAACCCACCCGCCTTCCCACTCACCAAATATGCCGCGCTCAGCAGGCCTGTGTGATTACAGGGTCCAGGAACGATGAGGTAAATAAGGAGTTCAGGTTCGGAGGGGCAGGATGGATGTAACAGAGCCTGTTAATGCTAAAATGAAATGAAAACAAACAGTCCAAAAGTCCCACACCGCGGCACTATCAAAGCGCAGCTAACTTTTCTGTTTACTTTAACAGACACAGTTATTAAAACAGATGGCTTATCTTTTCTTATAGTGAACCATAGCAAAAGCATGACATTCGATAAGAGAACCAGCAGCCTCTTCAAAGCAGCCCCGAACATTTTTAAGGATATGATCAGTATATTCCGTTTTTTTTTTAAAAAAGAAGAAAAAGAGGATTATCACAGTAAACTGCACTTCCCTTTCATTTTCCCCCTTTCTTCATCTGTTTTCCCCTATTTTTTGTAAGAACCAACAATCATAGACTTGCTTTCAGTTATTTGCTGCCTTTTTCAATTTTTTCTGCATACTAGTTTAATCAGTCATTTCCTGTTGTGGGAAATGTTCATGCCAGAAGTCAAACGTGTCACCAAAATTGAATTTGGAAAACGAGTAAATCAGTAGCAGCAAAGGGTTATGAGAAACTCTACTCTGTTTAAAGCTCTGGAGATTATCCAGCAGGTTAAGGAGGTAATTTCTTTTGTAGTTTTTACGCACGAACAACAGTTCATTATAACGACGAGCAAATATTGAGCACATTGTTTGTTGCTGTGAACAAGCAAGTCTGTTTGCTATCATCTGCAAACGTTAAAAACAGCAATTTGGAAAAGGAACGTTTTCACATTTTGCCACATTACAACAACAAACTTCCATATATTTTATTTGGATTTAATGTAACAGACCAACACAAAGCAGTACAGAGTATGGTATATTAATGAACCTACCATGACACTGGAGGAGCTGCAGTGATCCACGTCATGTGGGCGGATCGGCTGAAAGCAGCCCTGCTATTTGTGCACTAAACAAATCTAACCTTCATGGTAGAGTGGCAAGAAGGAAGCAACGGCAGAAAGAAACCCATAAGACGCCCTGGTTGCTGTCTGCTTCGAGCCCCAAAGGGGACAAAGGAGACGTGTTTATACTAAAAGATGATCAGGTGTTTTAATGGTCCAGTCAAAGTCCTGGCCTAAATCCAATTAAGGATCTATGGGACAACTTGAAGAACTGAAAATTTCAAATACACCCTAAATTAGGGCTGTCCAAAGCCAGTACTCAAGCACACGTGTGTTGCATGTTTTAGACGCTACCTTCAAAGGTACGCTACTGTCAAAGATTTAAGCTTCTAGATGTGCAAAGCAATTAGAGGCATGCTCTAAAAGAATTACAGTCGTAATTGCAGCAAAAGCAGCATCTGTAAAGTTCTGATTGAGGGGATCTTAATATAAACCCCAATACAGTTTAAAGATTGTACTTTGCAAAACATTCATCATTTTCTTTTCACTTCAAAATGATGTGCTGCTTTGAGTCTGTCTTGCACAGAAAATCCTAATAAAATACGTCGACTTTTGTGGATGTAATGTGGATTTTTTTGTAAAGGTTAAAGGGTTATGAATACTTTTACACTTATATACGGTACTGTAGACAGGCCTCTTCTTTGTTATTTCAGTAAAGAGGCTCTTGTAAATTTTAGAAAACTGCTAATTGCAATATATAATCATCAAGTGCTTTAGAGTCCAAAAATGCATATACTTAGGCAGCACAATTTCACAGAACTTTCATTTCAATTCAGTAACAAAATGAGAACAAAAGTGTGGAAAATCTAAGCTGTTTTAATGACTCATCTGTTATAAGAAAAGTTGTTAAACAAAATTACCATCAATGTGAAAAACAAAAATCATACACAAGTACGTAGATGTTCTCCAAAGTAACTTTAAAAACAGCTGCCAGCTCCTACTTGTTGATGTGATTTTAAGGAGCGCTAAGATCAGATCATGTGGAAACAACACAATGCAAGGTGTGAACAATCTGAAGCTAACCTGTACCAGAGTCAGCAGGATGGCAGCTCTGAACTGGGGGCTTTAGAAAACGGCAAAATGAAGAAAAGCTATTTTAAATTCAGCACGTCTAAATGTAGTTGTATCCCATATGGGAAGGTTAAATCCTGGGTAACACAATGCGGTTACTCCAAGAAGGTAAAGAGTTAAAAAGGTAAAAGTAGGAAAAACCAAAGGGTTTGTATCCATGTGGGCGAAGCAGTGCACTAAGGCTGGCAATTCAAAAATCAAAGACTCTTACTAATATCCTTCGTATCCTGGAGATTGGGCCTAAACTGACCAAGTGCCCAATGGAGGCTTAAACCTTCCTGTCGTGTTTAAACAGAACTAAAACAGCGGAAGTCATTCATGCTCCGTGAATCACTGTCGATACACTAAATATGGGAGTTTGCCCGGGGGGAGGGCCAACGTCAACAAAAAGCAGTCCTAATGAGCACAAATCTGGAGGTTTCAGCAACTTTTACTTCTTGTTTGCATTGACGAATAAACAGACTCCATGTGTGGAGAGTAAACATGAACTCATCTGCGTTCAATGACTCTCCGGCATGCTTGTTTAGAGAGAGGAGAGAGTGGTAAACACGGGGGGTGAAGGCCCCAGTGGGTTTGTTTTGTCTATCGTTGTAAAAGATGGAGGCACTGGCCCATTTCCTTTCGCTCTTTGGCATGTTTACATCGATCTTCCTTCTCTTCAAACTCTCTTAAATTATGAAGAAAATCTAGAAAGCATCAGTCAAGTTTTTTTTTTTTTACTAATTCATTCAACAGTCCCCCAGTTTTTCCCCAAACAAGCTTTATTTTTTTCCCCCCCTATGTAACTCATACTCCCTGACCTGGTCAGAGCGCCGCTGCTAATATACGAAACAACAAAAGGTTCTCAGATAAACCGCAACTGAGAGCACTTCAGCAAACACAAGCCAAACAGCACAATAAGCTGCTGAAGAGGGGACCGCAGTGTTCAACAGAAGAACCCCTTTTAAAAAAAAAAAAGCCTTGTCTCTGGTTCCCGGACCTGACTGGGAAGGGATCGGTTTTCACTGCGGTTTGTGCGGCTGTGGGAAGAGCAGCAGAACCGGGAACCAGATGGTTGTGCTAAAAGACAGGGGGCATCTCACTGGCCTCCCCCAGAAGGGGATCCATTACGGGGGGGCTGGTCCATTCAGGGCTGGTAGATTCTGTTTCATGACATCGGCCGAGTGTGACCAACACTCGGGTCGGCGTGGAACGTCGCCCGGCGCTACGGTAGGCTGCGGCGGCGACAGCCCGTTTTGTGTTCACCTCTGCGAGCTGCGTTCACCTTAGACACAGGACAGGCAGCTAAATCAGGGCCCCTTTACGACTTGGGTTACATCCCTTTTGACTTAAAGCCTCTTTCAAAAGTGCCCAGTGTTGCAATAGGATATGACAAGCCCCACGGCTTCGGGGACAATGGCTGCTTCTGGAAGCGACTGACTGAAATGTTCCTGTGCACTCTTTAACCTCATTTTACTATCGCCAAAGCATCACAGCTTGAGTTAATGGATGTTTATTTGCATATTCTTGAAAGAAAGGTAGACCACAGGAAAACACGCTCAGTGTTCTCTGATCCACCAGGCATTCCCCCCCCCCCCTGTCACGGCCTCTTAGTCCTGTCCACTGCTGGCTTTGTTCCTCTGTTTGCTGTCCACTTTGCCTGGTCTGCCTACTTCACTTGTCCAAATGTTTGCTCTGTCCACTTTGCCGTGTCCACTTGCTCAGCCCCATCTGCGGGCGTCGTGACAAGCAGGAAAGTCGACAATTTTCCTCTTCAGCCACAAGCTGTTGCAGCTGGATCCAAACCAGAGGCTGGAACCCGAACGGCGGAATTACTCTCCATTTATTTAAAGTGGTTGACTTTGTCTGCTGCAGTTTTCGTGGGCTCCTGCCCAACCAAAACGGTTGTATGAAAAGAAAGTAAAGTTCGTCAGACGGGTCATGCCTCACACAGTAGCAATTTAACATCCTCCTGCTATGTTCTTGGTTTTGATGCTCAACAGCTAAAACTGCAAGTGACAGCGCAAAAAAATACATGCTTGCTTTGAAACTTAATCTTTATTGGGAATGTTTACCAAAATACTTGAGCAATCCCTGATGAGATCTCTGGAACGTGTCGAATCAAAGAAAGAACAACTGTGTTTAAAGGCTGCATCAATAAGTCGATTAGGAGGAGAAATAGGATGCCAGGACGATTCTTGGCCTAAAGCTAAACACATCAAACCAACCTCTAATTGTTTGTTCCTGTTTTCCTTGGGAGAAAACATCAACACATTAGCCTGTGAGCACCTTAATGGAACTGCGAAACGTCATATTTTTTTTTTGTACATTAAGCTAGTTTGTGCAGTGTTTTCCTCCGAGGCCTCAAACCTTGCGTAAAATTCCATCTTTCGGTAATTCGATCGTAAAGAGAGAGGAAGTGTGATCCGGATTACTTAGAAAACAGTGAAAGGAGGAAAGGTAGGAACCATTAACCAACTACGATATTTAACAAAACAGGATTATGAAACAAAATAAAAATGTTTTGTTTCATTCTAGTTCAGAAACACAACATGTTACCATGGGAGAAAAATTAAAATGGAGGATGCTTGTCCAATTTTTATTTGTGAACTAAAAAGGTCGGCTTTAGTGGCACATCTTTTCTTAATTCAAAATCAGAATCTCAAACATTTCTAAAGAAAATTTTCAAACAAAATGTGAGCACATACAGCCCTTTAGCACCAAGAGCTGATTCAGATGGTAAATTTATGTTTGTGACATACTATCATGTCTTCTCTGCCAACGTTTCTTTCTTTTACTACATGGTAAATGGTCTGTACTTGTATAGCTGTTATTATTAACTAGTCTGACGACCCCAAAGTGCTTTACAGTCAGTCATTCCCACCCTGACGGTGGTGAGCTATGCTGGCAGCCACAGCTGCCCTGGGGCGGACTGACAGAGGCGAGGCAGCCATTCATCAGCGCCACCGAACCCTCTGACCATCGCCAGCAGGCAGTACGGGTGTCTTGCCCGAGGACACAACGACAGAAGGTCAAACCGGCAATCCGCCAGTTGTAGGATGAACTCCCTAAGTCCTGCTCCACTGTCGCCCCCACAACTAGGTGCTACTTTAGGTACCCAAAATTCAGCCACATGGACAACTTAAAACCTGCAGAGGTTTAGTTTTTGACTCCACCAACGCAATCAGACGTCACCTCAAGAAGTACTTCCTGTCTTACTTCAAAACAAGACGCAAACAATACGCTATATTACAAATGCAACTATTCACTGCTTTCTGAGACATACTTCAGTAATAGTAGTAATAGTAATATCATCTTTATTGTTATTGAAACATACATTACAACGAAATTTGTTCTCTGCTTTTAACCCATAACCTTGTGGAGCAGTGGGCTGCCATGTGCAGCGCCCGGAAAGCAATCTGGGGTTAAGGGTCTTGCTCAAGGACTCAGAGTGCAGGCACTGGGGATTGAACCGGGTACTTGCATCCTTCTCTGAGTGCAAGCGCGCTGCTCTAACCACTAGGCCACCACTACACCGAGACGCAGCTCGGTAGGCAATTTGGGGTTAAGTGCCTTGCCATGGGGCACATCGACATGTGGCAAGGGGAAGCTGGAATCAGACCCACAACCTTTTGATTGCCAGATGACTACCCAACCAAACAAGCCACAGTCGCCCCACTTCCACATCGCAAGGTGTCGTTACACCCTTAGCATAAAAATTATATGTTTACAACGGGGACATTTGTCAGTTGTTTGACATTTTTCTTATAAAAAATCCTTTTTAAATTGTTTCCATTTTTCAAACTTGCTTAACAAAAATTGGCAGAGGTCATTTAAATGTATCACACATTTTTTTAGAACTATATTCTGTCTGAAAGTTTAAACGCCCTCGGGAGGCCCCCTGTTGGTTTGGGAGGTTTCGTTTTTTTTTTTTTGGTTTTGATCCTGAAAAGTCTAAACTAAAAAGGTAGCTTTTAAACTTCGTCTTGATCTGAGACTGTCTACTGAAACAATCACTCAACCAATCGCTGATCATACAGCACCTAATCAGTAATGTGATCAGCAAGAACAATAAGACGCTGGGATGATTCAGAGCCTGAATAAAAACAAATCAAACCAACTTCTAATTGTTTTTGCTCGGTTTTGGTTGACATTGAAACAATCCATCTTCCTTTGAGCATTTTTATGGAATAGCGATGCTTCATTTTGTTGTTCAGAAAGCCATTTTTGTGCAACGTTTTCATGCATGAGCCGCTTCCTCCCCTGCGGCAGCGAACCTTGCTTAAAATTCCTTTGTCTGGCATTTAAATTGAGTTTTGATAATGAAAACAAGCATTTGTTTTAGAGTTAATAGCATCCGGGGAGGAAGATTAGACTTTATGCTACTTCATTTCAGCTCTCCGACTATTTGATTTACCCTCTCACCCTGGAGTGCATTTTCAGCTGATGGACTCGGACTGCTGCAGGGAGCACCGGCGAAGCTGAGGAAGAGAATATCATTTGGCAGCGACTGGAGTTGGTCTCCTAATGCAAATGTCAGTGTGCGCGAAGAGGCCACAGAAACACAACTCATGCATATTAGTATTCAAAGAGCAACAACTTGGTTGCAAGACAAAAGAGGAGAAATCAGTCTGGATACTTTGGATTGCAGAGAATTGTGAAGAGCACGGGGCGTGTAAAACAAAGAAACACTGTCTGACTTGAGAGAGGCAAAAACCTCACAAACCAGCATTCTGACCACATGAATTGGGCTCTCCCACCTAAGCATTGTTTATCTCTTTCAAGCCTGACAGTTGTGTACAGCCTGCAGCACTTTGACAGTTTAATTCCACGCTGTCTGCCTGGACCGCCTCTGTGGATCAGAGACCAAAGTTAAACACTTTCTACCGGGACCTTTTGTACTTTTCCAGACCATCACATCTGTCACGCCTTGCTCTGTTCACTTCTGCTCACAGGTTTACATACACATCATCCGCTTCAATTTCATATTAGGTTTTTAATGATGTATTTAAATAGTTTTGGCTTTTATTTTATTTTTTTCCTGGTAAACTTGGTGAACAAGAATTTAGACAAGTTTACATTTGTTGTAAATTTTCTCTTATCAGCACAAGGTATTTGACTGGCAGCATTAATAGAGTTAATCAAAATTGGTAGGACCCAACATTAAGCTTAATATTAACCTTTTTTTAAATCTTATCTATTATCTCTTTTGAAGACATTAAACTTCCTATATGGTCTGTCACCCCTGAAATAAACCCTGATGAAACTATGTGGGCCAGGTATGTCAATTTAACTACGCATCCTGCCAGCAAAGGGGCCAATTACCCATCCAGAACCGAGACAGATGCTTATTGTCGGCTATAAAATGTATGTGGTGTAGGTGCAACTTCCTAAGTGTCCTTTACCCAAGCATTAGTCAGGGTGTATCTATAAATGTGAGCATCCCTGTACTATTTTGACCTTGTAGCAATTACAGAACATCTACAATATATTAAAGCTTGTAGACCCAATTCCGTTTGCATTTTCGTTCTGCCTTTGAAAAAGATTTGTTCAAATTGGTCATAAATTGTTTTAAATTAGTGAGACATTCAAATCCATGAGCAGAGTAGGGGAACTGGTGACTGGGAAGAAGGCATTGGTCGACACTGATGCACCACCGACATGGTCATGAGTCCTGAAGCTGGAAATGGCCTCGCTGCTTTGCATTCTGGTTTGGCCGATGAACCCGCCTGAGCAGGTGGTGATTTGCACACACACAAAAAAAATAAAGAAATGAAGGGCTGCCCTCAACGGAAGTTCAAAAACAGAATCACGAGAGGGGAAACACAGAGAGAGAGAGGTACTTCAATCAAAGGAACGTAAGCCTTTGAACACGACAGGATGAGAATCACAGTGGCACCATAATGAGCATGATTGTGTTTATAATAACTAGGTCTGTTTCTGTGTCTTAGCGGTTGGTGGTTTCTTTTTCTTTAGGGCGGTCCAGTCCCTTGGCATGGGAAAACCAGGGCGTCGCCCACAACCTGACCCTTGGCGGGGCAACACCCAGGGGTCAACAGGAAGTAAATGGGCAGAAGTATGACACAGAAACACACAGTTTGAACCATGAAGGGTTTTTCCCTCTGTTCGTGGACGCCCGACCATCAGCCAGATTCAGCTTGGTTTTTAGGCAAAGTGAAATGAGGGAATTCTTCGGAAATTTTGGCCTGTTTTCACAAGTCAAAGCCTGCTGGGTTTCGGAAGTGTTGAAAAGTGTAAAAAGGAAAATAATCCTCTTTGTTTGCTCCTGTTTAGTCTTTCTAATCTGGATGGGAAGCTTCTGAGTGTAAATGTGTCTGTCTTTCAATCTGTCATCAGTATGTAACGTTAGCGGGGGGGTGCTGTCAGCGTCTATTGCTTTAGTTTCGAAGATTTCTACATGTAACACATGTACTGATGCTCAGAGGATGGGCTGCAAAGATGTTCCTTAGAGATTTAAATAAAAAAAACGAGCTCAGCAAATGCTTTGGCCAAACTACCAGACTGACTGCATATGAATTTTTCATTGCGAGCACTTTCAGCAAACTCTGAACTATCTAAAGTTTCTCGAAGCGTTGAGATACCTGCCTACAATAATGCAACTGTGACTTCATAAAGAAACAGGCAGCTACTTAGCGTTTTTGTTTTGACTTAACAAAAAACGGTTTCAGATAAAGTCCTCGTGTGTTTTCTTTTCTTTTTAGCGCCCTTTGTTGTCTCACTGCAGTCAACTTCTCGGGGACATTCCACTGGAGATTTATGGGGGGCTCCATATGGGCTAGTGTGCGACTCATTATGCACAGATGCGACACAAAGAGGAGACATACTGACTGAGTTTGTTGTTAAAACAACCGGGACGAGCGGACTGGATCTGCGCCTTAACCTTCAGGACTTTAAAAGAAGCCTCCAGAGAGTGTTGTAAAAGTTTTAGGGAGATTAGCCCATTTGTCAGAGCACTCATCATCCCACTGAGTGATGACAGAAAAAGGACAGCAAAAGCAACCATGTGTGCCCAGAAGATTGTTCCGCCCTCTGATTAATGCAGACAGTTTTGTGCGCCCTTGAAAGACCGACAAGGGACTTGCAAGGTCTCGGTTATAAGCTGGAGAAGTTGGGTTACGTCCTAATAAATGTGTAATCCTTTCATCCAAATAGTTTTAGTGAGATGTTCTGAAATATGAAGGCCCAGGCCAAACATGGGAGGGATATAATAAACATCACATGCTGTGACTTATTCACAGGGGGGAAAAAAAAGACATCTTGAAAGAGAAAGCTTTGATGTCAACAGCTTCAAAACTATAAAAATAAAAAGCATCCATTTTACACATCTTTACCACAAACTACAATCAATTCTTGTTTCAGCACCTAGACGACTATAACAGAGGTTTATGCTGAAATGTACGCCTTCCTAAAGGAATGGCACCGCTCATAAAGTAAAAAAAAAAAAAAAAACCTTAAAAAAAATATTTTAGTGCAGCTGTATGTTCACACACTAAAAACATATAAAAACAATCCAATCTTTAATATTAGTAAATTATTTCAATTTGGATAAACTCCCATTTTAAAAGGAGCATAGCCTAATTTTCAGGAATTTTGCAAACGTCTGCCCCCTCTGGCGAAAAATTGAAATGACACTCACAATGCAATGATTACAAGTACGAACCTGATAGTCGAACCTGATAGTCAAACCGGAGTTACATTTAAAAGGTTTATTGAATAGGTTGAATTGTGGTAGATGAGGCAGGCAAACAGAACCAGACTTGACCAGATGCAGACAGAACCAGCAGTAGAGAGAGAACCAGGTGGAATGACTTGAGGTAATTAGCGGCAGCAGCAGGTGCAGCTGATTAGGCGGCATGTAGGTGGCTGAGCAAACTGAGCTGATTGGATGGTGACTGATGGCTGAGGGGAGTGGAAAAGTTCAGAAAAAGTACAAATAAAAACCTAAATCGTGACACACAAGCCACTTTTTTACGTACACCTTGTTTCAGGCTGGACTCGTTTTGCATCCAGATTTGCCTTAAACCTTTGAGGTGTAAATTAAACACCATGCCTGAAGAATTTAGTACAAATCAACATGACAGCATCACAGATTTGCAGCTCATTTGTTGGATGCAAATCCTGCCTTCAGACCACATCGCTAAGGTCATATACAGGAATGAGCTATGGTGATTGTGGAGGCCATTTGAGTAAAGAGAACTCACTGTCATGTTCAAGGAGTCAGTTTCACGGGCTGGACTTTTCCATCAAACGATGGTAGCACGATAGCCATACGCATGTTGAGATGGTATGCAAGAAAACTCAGATCTTAGTTGACAGGAGGGGCACCAGGGGTCCGTTCTTCGTACGTTGCTTAAAACATCCAAGATCAAATGACACATCCAAGATGATTTCATCTGGCTAATCATGATCTGGCTAATTGGGTTCTTCGAACACACCTGTTGTTTATGATTAGTATGGCTGGATTGAGTTATCTGAGACAACTGCGCGTTCATGCGTTTGTTTAAAAGGGGAAATGTATCGATAGTAGAAACAATGATCAGCAGTGCTGCTATTGGCTGTTCAGCATGGCCAAAGAACGCCCACAGTTTTTCTCCCAAGCAGAACATGAGCTTTTAATGGAAGGTTATGTCGTTATGTGAGTCATTAATTAAAACACCTCAAAATCTGCTAAAGCCAGGAGAGAGGGCTGGCAAAAAGCAGCAGACAAATTAATGCGTAAATACTGTCCATGGTAGATGTTTCTATCACTTTCTACAGTATGAATTTTTGCATTTTAATAATAAGTACTATGTTCTTTTATGTCAGAGCCTCCACGGGACCCACTAGAACATGGGGACAAGTAAAAATGAAATACAAGAATATTCTACAAAATGGTAGCCTTTAATTATTATACTTTATTTTAAAAAGGCACTCGTTATGTCAAGAGATTGTCATGTTATGTCATTCCTCAGACACTGGAAGTAAAGGACACGTGCAAACTGGGAATTTTAACAAAAAAAAAAAAACAATCTTTATCCATAAAAAATGAAAATCTTCCTTTTCCAAGTCATCCACAGTTTACATATAAAACTGTATTGCTCCGTGTCTAGATAATCCATCCATAGTTTTTTCTAATACAATATACGGCTCGACAGGAAGCAAGCCTTTCAAAGTAAACTTAACTTCACAATAAAATGGCCCGAACAAATCTTCTTACTGAATAGGATAAAAATAAAAAGCAAACTATCATACAAATAACTTAAATATTTTAGATTTATGGCTCTAACATCACGTTTTCCTCTTTAAAAGCCACTGTTAAATGATGTGTTTGTCTGTTTATAACAGCCACCAAGAAAAATCTCTACACTGTCGCGCTGCGCTAAAGGATCCTGTCTATTGCGCAATACGCGATTAATTAAAAAAGCTCTGCAAATTATTCTTGCACCTTCCGCAACAGGTTGCAGTCATAAAAATGGACATGGCTACGGCAGACTTCCCATCTCCTCCGCTTATACAGCTGCGATCTAATCTTGTTTACATGAAATAAGCCTGCTCTGGAGCAGGCTCAAGCTGGCGCACATGTTGCTATGACAACAAGTGCAGGAAGTCTTTCGAAGAACCAAACGATCCAAGATCATGCCAAATCGTCAACAATGAAATCCTGCTAACTGAGTTAGCGACGTACGAAGAACGGACCCCAGATCTGCTCTTCTGCTGTTGTCCATCTACTTTAAGGTTTAAACATATTCCTTGTTTAGAGATAGTAGTCAGTGTAGCTTGGTTTTAATGACTGGTTATTTGAGCTACTGTTACCTTTCATATAATCTCAAACAACTCTGCCCATTCTCCTCTGAAATCAACAAAAGACTTTCTAGACCACAACTGCTGCTCGCTAGATAGTTTTCTCTTTTTCGAACAATAACATATAAACCCAAGAGACAATTGTGTGTGAAAATGCCCAAATCAACAGTTTTTTTCCCCAAACACCCAGATCCCAAAGAACATGCGGCATTCAAAGTCCCTTAAATCTCTTTTCTTTAACGTTGCTCAGTTTAAAACTTCAGCAAACTGTCTTTGCCACATCTAGAAATCCCGCAAACGCACCAAATTGCTGCCATGCCATTGGCTGATTTGCTAGTTGTGTTAACATCCTCTGTGGCCAGTGAGTGTATACAAATGGCAAAAAGAAGCATGTGGGAATCAATGGCACGCCACGTATGATATCATAATACCAAATATTGTATCCAAGCAGTCCTTGGCAACAAATTAAGGTTATGACAGATACATTCTCTAATTTAAAGCTGTTTTTGATATAAAATAAATATACTGATTTTAATACTCAGCATTTTTTTGTTGTTGTACCGCTTCAACAAGAAATTTTCAGCAACTTAAATCAGAACTACAAATCAAGTCTTGCACATATCTAGTAAAGTCTTAAACTCCACGGTTTTCACTCTTAGACAAAGTCTTGATCATCCCAGCTACTCACAGATGCATTGCTCAGCACACAAACACTGCAACGCTCCTGTCCATGTGAGCGGTCTGTCTGGACGAGTGTCTGCTGCACAGAAGCTCACCAGGAGGAGAGGTTTCCGTCTTCCTCTACAAACCGGAAAAGCTGAGGGACCACAGCACCCACATCTGAGACCCAGACCCAATGAATCTTCTTCCCAGAATGCCCACTGACAACCCCCATCCAGAGCTCCGAGGGCTTACCCACACACTAA
Source organism: Fundulus heteroclitus (assembly GCF_011125445.2). Taxonomy (NCBI): domain Eukaryota; kingdom Metazoa; phylum Chordata; class Actinopteri; order Cyprinodontiformes; family Fundulidae; genus Fundulus; species Fundulus heteroclitus. Next base: position 18,699,443 of record NC_046372.1, read on the forward strand.
ATCCCTTATGTTAAAGTCTTTAAAAAACCCGCCGTCTCTTCTGAGACTGACACTCCGTCACGATCACCTCCGCCAACACAAGCTTGTGTTTCTTCCACTGCCTGAAGACGGTCTGTTATTATGTTTCTGAGGCAGACGAGTCAGAGTATCCGTCCTTCGTGCACACACTAACAAGGATCCCTCTGTCTCCGGGGTCAGAAAGGTTGACAGAGACAGACCATAAAGCGAACTGTATCGGCCGCGTTTACAAGTTGGGAAAAAGGATGAGGTCGATAAGGAAATGCTGAACGGGTATACGAGGGAGAGTTATGGGCCTGGTCACACGGTGGCGTGTGTGTGTGTGTGTGTGTGTGTGTGTGTGTGTGTGTGTGTGTGTGTGTGCGTGCGTGTGTGTGTGTGTGTGTGTGTGTGTGTGTGTGTGTGTGTGTGTGTGTGTGTTTGTTGGGGGAGATGAATGGTGCAGAACTGGAGACCTTTCGACACTTGACGGGCCTCCTAATCTTGAGCAGGAACACTGAAGGTTTATAGGGATTTCGGACACTTACAGCTGCTTGACATCTGAACTTCACCCAAAACTTCACTTCAAATCAGAAAATATATATAAAGTTTGTTTGCTCTGCAAGTAAATAAACTTCTATTAAAAGAAATTATATAATTTAATATCTATGATATCTTCCCTTTTTTTTTACATTATCCAACTAATCATATCTGGAAAGCAGGTTTTGTACCCAGTATTGTAAAAAAAGTAATAAAAAGAAGTCAAATTTAATTTTTTACGAGCTTTTATTTATTAGATCAATGTCTAATTATTATGTAAAACTTAACTGTGATAACCCTAGCTCCTTGAAGAACAATTAGGAGACACTTCTTTGCCAGGCATTGCCTACCACCTACTGACATGATTAATCTTTTTTTTTTCTTTTTTATGCTTTTTCTTCTGTGTATGAAATGATTTCATAAACATTTGACTCAAACCTTAATTTAATTAGACACATTTGGTCCTAAATGTGGGTCAGTTCCTTTTTTCAAGAGACAGTTGGCAACTTCAGTGATAATATGCACTGGCATCATCATGTGGATATTCTGTGGATTATGTGACACATTTTAGCATTTTTTTATTTTAAACAACTGTGGACAATCATGTTATTTGTCATAGCCTGAAGTAATGGTGCTATTAACATTTTTAGATCCCTGTGGTTTTTGTCACTGCACTGTGTTGTTTTGTGTGGCTTGCTTTGCCTGCTCAGGGAACAGCAGATGGAAATGAGCTTTGGCTACAATCTCACATTTACATTGCGGTCATTAAAATGCATTGACCCTTTTACGAATAAATTAAAAACAAGTACAAACTGTCATATACGCTCACTTGTCACTTTACAGGTATATCTGTTTGATCGTGGGTTACGCCGCAGGATAACGCACCATATCACAAAGCTTTTGTTATTTCAAAATGCTGCCTCTTGAACACGACAATGGGTTCAATGCATGCCAATACCCTTGAGAGTCAAAAGATTTCAGTCCAACAGAGAAACCTTAGGGATGTGTTGGTATGGGCGAGTTTCATCATGGGTGTGGAGCTACTGAACGTAACGTATCAATATCAACCAAAATGGCTAAGGAATGCTTCAGATGCATTTTTGAATCCATGCCATGATAAAGTTATGAAGGCAAAAATTCCAACACGGTACAAACAAGGTGTGCCTAATAAAGTGGCTGGTGAGTGAGTAATGTGAGTCCTGTTTATGCCTTCCTCTCATTCTTAGCCTTAACCTCATGTTTTGTTGAGTTCGTACCAGAAAGCAGGAAGAAGAGGCATGACGTCCTGGAAGAAAATTTATTTTAAAAATCATTAAAAGTAATAGAAAATAGCATAATATGTCTTAATAAATACCCTGATCCTATTCTCACAGCCTAATCACTGCCGTATTTAATTTTGTGTCCCGATGCTTTGTTTGATTTTATTATGTATAATCGCTTCCAAGCTTAAAAGTTGGCCGATTTAGCACTTCATTCACAACACAACACATTTTATTATGACAGCAGTCCCTTTAATATGTAGTTTGATGTATCCTTGTAAAGGATATATTATCCATTAAAAAACTAAATTAGAACTCTAAATGCAGATTTAATTGTTTCAGTCGTGATTTGTATTTTGAAAATGTAAAGATTGAAAATTTTCTCCCAACGCAAACAATGGTAATTAAAATGCTTTTTCTAACCCTCTTAAAAACGTGCCCAACACTCACAACCAGTCATTTTTAGCATGACAGAGGCATTATTCCTTGCAACAAACATTGCTAGAAGCACAGTGTGGTTAAATATTAATGAAACAATAAAAGTTTAAGTCTCGTCACGTCACTTTTTATAGCACCATCACCACTGACATCCCTTTTTGCATCAGAAGCTTCCCTGTTCCAAAGCTTTCAAAGCATTCAAGTATAATTCAGTCAATGTGATTTTTTTTAAGCCTGTGTTCCAACACGTCACAAAATTGTGCTATGATATTGTTACTATATAGATTTTTTGGCTGTCATTGGTTGACGGCTTTGTTTGGGTGATTCAGCACTTTTCTTCCACACACCTCTTTGAAGGCCTTGGAAGTGAGCGTCTAATCCTCCACCAGGAAAAGAGGGGAGAAAAAAAAAACACCAAGGGAGACACGCGGTGCGTGGCGTTCCAACACGTGGAGCCAACTGGCAAGGCAAAGCCATGGATTGCAAAGCTGGGCTGGCTTGTCCGCTAGCCACAGCCATTCTCTACTTTAGTGTGCAGAAGAAAATTAGTTCCAGGAGGGTAGGAGTCCATTTGGATTGAGAAAAACTGAGTCAAAAGGTGTTCATATTTAGAGGTATACTAAGTAAAATTTTAACCTTAATATATCCTCTTCTAGGTCCATGTAATCCAAGTGTTTATGAGACGATTGAGGGGTCTGTCATCTCCCCCTAGTGTCTCTGGCCGTAAAACCACCCTTGCAACTTTCCAATCCTCCGACCCGGAGGCGGTTTTGGGTGGATGACAATGAATCTCTGTCTGGGTTGGTTTGTTTAGCAAGATATGCAACCTGATGGGACAGGAAAGGGGCGATCGGCTCAGCTTTTCTGCTACGCGGGGTATATACCTCTTGTGGCGCTAAACTTTTTAACTCCATCATGATAGACTGAAATCGGGAACATTTCGGGGACAGCTTTTGCCTGAGACAGTTCATGCAAAATGGGGGCCGTCCCTGGAAATCGGGGACGTGTGGTCACTTTAATGTATTCCTGTCTCTTGTGCCTTAAAGTATTAATCTTTGTTAACAATAGCAAAATTAATAATGTTGTGTGGTGACATCTAATGGCTTCTTGTTGACTTTCAAAATGTAGCCCTCAATGTGCTGATAAATGGTCAAAAAGGACAATTGTGTTTGCATTTGTTTAAGGAATCGGGGCTCAGGTCTTTTTGGCCCTCTCCACTTCGTACTTCTCCAGTTATGGTAATTTCAGGGAGTCTTGCCGCCGGACATTTCTGACCAGACATGCATTGATTCAGACCTGCCGTGGGGACATTTCGTACCAGCCTTGAGATGCGGTGTTTTAAGGTCATTTCATATAATCTACTCAGTCAACTGTAAAGAAATGCAGTTATATGGCTTTAAATAATAATAGCTAATGGCAGAAGGCTTTTCAGGGTTCTCTTGGTTTGAACTAAATGACAAACTATCGGGTAAATGATGGCATGAGTTGGCAAAGGGGCAAATTGGCCTAGAGTCATAGAACATGATGTATTTACATTTTTGTGGCACTAGTGCCCTTTAGTTGAAAGTTTGACTGACAGGAAACAGGGTCGAGAGAGAGGGGGCAGGGAGTCAAGCCCGGGACCACCGCGTTGAAGACTGACACCTCCGTACATGGGTCACACGCACTACCCCTGTGCCCAGTGGTGGAGAAAGTACTCATACAATGTACTTAAGTAAAAGTACAAATACACAGACAAAAATTTACTCAAGTAAAAGTCAAAGTACCACATTATTATTTTACTTAAGTAAAAGTAAGAAAGTACAAGCTTTTAAAACTACTTAAGTATTAAAAGTAAAAGTACTTGCCAAGCATAATACCTAACGGCTTATATAATGTCATTAAGTGTACCTATCGTATTTAGTTTTAACTGTAACTGTTACATGGAGATTATTTTAATGGTGCTAACATTTATTTAATAACCAGGACGTGAAGGAGTTTAGCGTCAACTTATATGTAACATTCATGGCGGGAGACGTGATCACGACCGCAGTAATCACTGTTACTTGCAAGTTCTTGCTAGCTTATAACAATATACAGTAATCGTATTTATTTACTGCAGTCGAGTTCAACAAAAAGCTTGCTAATATTACATAAAACTTCACTAACACAAATTAATTTAACATCGATAGCGTTTAGCAACTTAACTTACCTCAATATGTTTTTTCAAATTTGATGGTGAATTTTTGAAAGATAGAATTTCATGCTTTCGGGGAAGGCAAAGGCGGCATTGGAATCTCCAGGAAGCGTTTTTTGACCCAGTTATTTCAAAGAAATCTTTTTAATAAGGCCATGGGTGGGGCAGGTCTTCTGGAGGATGACTATCCTTGGACTCCATTCTGGGAGTTAATGATTCTGCAGGTCCTGCGTACTGTGCTGCTCTTCTTGAGGGAGGGCCTAATGGTTATTTCCCGCTTTGGATTGGTTCAGCGGACTGATTCTGCTTTCGTCATTGGATACTTTCAAACTAACGAACAAATCAAAAAACCGAAATGGTTCTTGGATGTAACGAGTAACGAAACGCTGTATAGAAATGTAGTGAAGTAGAAAGTACAGATACTTACTGTTAAATGTAGTGGAGTAAAAGTAGAAAGTATCCATTATTAAATCTACTTAAGTAAAGTACAGATACACGGAAATTGTACTTAAGTACCGTAACGAAGTACTTGTACTTCGTTACTTCCCACCACTGCCTGTGCCCCTACTAACTGGGGCAAGTATAAACAAGAAACAAATCCTTTGTTATAAAACAAACTCTAATAACAAAGGTTAGGTAGTAAATCCTGAACTGATTTTTGTTTACATCAGAAGCTAAAGTAATTGATTGATTGATTGAAGCTGTTTTTTGTCAACTGTTTTATACCTCTCCTCAACCAAATACTCTTTGTATCCATCAACAATATTCTAGAATAATTCTGCCGGTGCGTTTCTCTGCTCTTTCTAGCAGAATTTGCAGCATCTGTTGGTTTACCAGCATGGACCAGAATTTAAAGGGTCATTTTTCAGTCAGGTTTACTTAAGGAAAAATTCCAGAAGCTTAATGTTAACCTGCTTTATCCTGTTTTAAATCCATTCTGATGTTGGGATCAACAACTAGTTGTGTTCAGGTTGTAACTGGATACGTGAAGATTTGAGCTGAATTATCATAATTTGGAGTCATCCGTCCTTCTTTATAATGCACCAGACGCCCTCAGAGCACAACAGCCCCACAAGATGATATAAGCAGCGCCATGCTGGACAGATGATACAGTGTGTTTGACTCCTCCAAATACAATTATTGTTTATGTGGACAAATAACCACATTTTTGTCTTGTGGGACTTTTCTCCAGAATGTACAGTACTTGGTTTGTTTAAGTGGCCAACAGCAAATTCCAGTCAAACTTGAAGGTGTAATATTTTGAAGAGGAACTTCATCCTAGGCACCCTCTAAAGCCATGTAGATGAAAACCTGAAAAGTGACACAAATGCCAAATCCAGCATTTTGAAGTTTATGATATGCTTGAGCATTGGTGGTTTCTGAATTTTTCTTGAACATCCTATCCAATTTCCCAATCATTCAAGGTGGATGGTTTGGGTCAAATGGTTGGAAATTGGACAAAGTTGGGTGATCCAACTGGACGATAATACCAGACATAGATCAAAACCGGGTTAGCAATGAATAAATCAGGCTGACATTAAGCTTCAGGAACAGGTGCCCAGAACCTCTGACCCGAACCGTATTGCACCTTTGTGGGTCGTGTTTTAAAGTCCGGTCTGTACCAGAAACCTTAAAGTAAAGAAACTCTAAGCTGACATCTTCCCTTTATATGCTGAAGATTCAGGTTGTTTGTGTTCATGGGCACGAAAAGCAGAATAAGAACCTCAGCTGTGCCTTTAATTTCTGCCACATGACCTTCAGAATCACCTGCTTTCAATTTAAAGTGTCAATCCTAAGAAACAGCTTGCCTTTGTCTGAACGTAACAAAAACCTTGGAGCAATACTCAATGCGTTAAAGACTGATTAAAGCAACTGAAACAGTCCATTTCTGGTGCTGCTTCAAAGACAATGAGAATGCCAATATAAGGATTGGAGACATCAAAAGATTGATTTTGGATTAACAGCGTGCAGACTCTTACTGATAATTCATATGAATCCTTTCATCAAACAGCAAGAGAGCACATGAAGTCTATTTACCAAAGCGTTCAAGAACTCCCAACGCCAGCATGTACAAACAAGACAACATTTTGCACACTCCTGCACATTAAAGTGGTCCACGCTGCATTTATTTCATCAGAAAAACTGCCACAGCTTCTATTTCCATAAGATCATGCGTGTTTTCTCACACACGAGACTCACAGACACGCGTAGTCTCTTTTTCCACCACTGACCTCGACTGTTAACCCCGAACAAGACAAGTCATGGTTACAGGGAAACATCAAGAGCAAAATAAATCTCTCCTGATTAACCAGCTTGGGCTTGTTCAGGCAACCAACACCATGAGCCGCATCATTACCGGCTTAGAGAGCAACTCAATTATGGCTCATCCTGACAGCCCTGACAGGAATCGGCTTCCACTCGTGTACTTTTGGGCGCAAAGGGGCCAAAGGGGTCGCCGAGAGAGCAACCGCAGGGCCCGCGCCGAAACCAGAGCATGTGGGATCCTCTTGATGAAGCCTCTGGAAACAGGTCAGCATCTTATCTCAGGAAAATAAAATGTCGTTTACAGATTATTTAAACTGATTGTACAGTTGTGCCTTGCAAAAGTATTGAAACCCTTAAAGTTTTCACATTTTGTCACATTACAACCTCCAATGTGTAATTAGGACTTCCTGTGATGGATCAAGACAGATGAGTGCACAGCTGTCGGGAGGATGGAAAATGATCCAAGGTAGACCCCTTTATGACTGGAGTATAGATCTGACACCTGTGTTGTGCATTTGTATTCAACAGCACTGAGTCTTTGTAGGAACACCTTTTAAAATTGCAGCCCCACAGCATGATGCTGCCACCACCATGTGTCACTGTGGGGTTGATGCGTTCAGGGTGATGTGCTACATTAGCTTTCCACCACACATAGCATTTCACTTATATGCCAAAAGTTTATATTTCGGTCCTATATATAAAATAAAATAGTAATATTTCAGAACACCTTGTTCCTCGTGTTTCCCATGTCCATGCATGGCTTTTTGGCAAACTGTGGAAAATGGTTTTTTTTTAGAGCTTTCTTTCCACTCTGGTTTACTTCGAGCCTCTTTTTCATTAAAAGCCAAAAATTATGAGTGCAGAACTAACAGTTGAAAGGATTCCTCTACCCGAGCTGTGGTTGTCTGCAGCTCCTCCAGAGTTAGCATACACCTCTTGGCTGATTTTCTGGTTAACACTCTCCTTGCCTGGTTCAGGTTTGACGGCATAAACGGCGCTCCATGAGATGTTTAAAGTTTGCGATACTGATTTATAAATTAACGTTAACCTGTCTCCACAGTTTTGTCTCCATCTTCTGTATTCCTTGGCCCTCCTGATGCTGTTCATCCTTTTTCTTCCACCTTAAAATTATGTGGTATTGTTTTGGTCTAGCACATAAAATCTTCATCAAAAGAAGCTTATGCCTATAACTTGACAAAAAAAAGCATTACGGTTCAGGAGGTAGGAATACCTTTGCATGGACTTGTAGGTGGTATAAAGATGATTAAGTGCCCCACTGCTTCATGTTCTTAAAGCCTCGGATAAACGTATGCGTCTGTGTGCTTCTCAGTGCGTGTTGCTGGTGCACAAGCTCAGTGATGTCTCTCCCTTCTGGTGAAAAACATTTATTAAACTTCCGCTTGATGCAATTCTGCAGTCTACCGGTGCGCTGGAATCTCTCCAGCGTAATCGTTTTAGATGCACTTTCACGAAAGCAACAGCAGCTGGCCAACGCTGATAAGATGATGCACGTCTCGGGCGTACGGCTGAAAGAAAAATCGCCGCCCGCTGAAGATTTTCTAATGAATGATCAGGGCTCTAACTTATCGGCCTCAATAAGATCAAAGAAGTTTTATGGGCTCTTTTAACAGAGTCTCGTGTTTGTCTTGTTCCTCAAAGGAGAAAATCCACTCATATTAAACTAATCCTGCTTTCCTTGGTTGCATAGTTGCTAGAGATATAAAAAAAACTAAGTGACTTTAGGTAACATAAAGCAGCAGTGACTTTACTATATTTCACATCTGTTTCCTCCTTTAATTGTTGAGGTTTACCTCTACTTTGGCGTTTTATTTGCACAGACTGAACATATTAACTCTCTTTAATACAGCATGAGTCATCACCTGCATTACTGATTTATATTGCATCCAGTGAATTATTGTTATACTATACAGCAAATGTGGCTCAGCTGACTTAAACTAAACATGAACTGTTTCTCTCTCTCTCTCTCTCTCTTACCCCCCTTCCTAGTGTTATGAGGGGAATACCATTGCTTTAAATACTTTGTTAATACATAGGTACACATGGGAGCACTTACGCACTGGCCCAGATGGTGGACCCTCTAATTTGAAATCCAAGGCTATAATTAAGAGACAAAAAATTAAAAAGGAAAGCACCAGGATTTGCTGCTCCGACATGAAACGCGGCGCAAATTACAGCAAAGAGGAGCGCGGTTTGTGCGGTCATCATTATTAGATATTCACATTAAAAACAAAACGCACTCCGGGAGGATCCGGCTGAGGACTTTGAAGCTCTGCGCACAAACATGTTCTGTTTTTTCTCTGCCCCCCTTTCCCCCTGCGTATTCATCTGAGCTCGCCGGAGAATTGAAGGGATAATATCAGATGACTGAGGTTCACTGCGGGGCTGACCGATGTCTGGATGGTTCAGTGAGATTAAGAGAAGCCAGCAGCGCTGTGCGGGTAGTGACGATGCCATTATGGAAAGTAGAAAGATGCTGTTTCCATCGTTAAAAAAAATAAAAGGAGAGAGAAGCGAGGCAGATTGCTTGGAGTTTTTCGTGCAGAGCAGGTAAACAGGAGGAGGTGCGCAGGATGTTGGAGGAAAGTGTGCGTAAAAGTGAAGGTTTGTGTCAAAATCCTTGCCTTTCTGGTTAAAATGTAACATATCTTTTAAATGCAATCTAACAAACACGTTTCAGCTTATATGGACTAGTGTGCAGGGCTCACTGGGGTGTTTGGAGTAAGGATTTGGGACAAGTGATCAGCGAAGCGTCCCATCAGATCAGTCACTTTTGATTTCCAGCTTTATCTCAACTGATCCTTCGTTCTTGGACTTCACCTTGTAAACATCCAACCAAAACACTTCATGCAGTTTAGGATCTGTCTTAAGGCATGCAACTGCGAATCAAGTTACCGGCATGCTCCATTCCGATAAAAAAAAGAAAAGAAAATATCTGTAAGCACTATGATGTATGTTTACATTCGGGAAATTTAGACGTCAGTTTGCTCGGCGCGTAAAAGCGTAACTTTGGCCCATGTTTCCTCTGGATCAAAAGGAGAGTGCGACAGCTCCACTTACCGCTGTCGAAATGTCGAAAAGCCGCCGAGGAAATAAAGCCGGCCAGGAGAAGCGCAGAGGTGGCCCTCCAGGAATCCATGGTGTGAGTAAAAAGTCTGAAGTGGCTCTTCCTCTCAGGTGAAGTGCAGCCTGATGCGCACGCTGGCGGCCGGGTGCTTGGCTCGCTGGCTCGCTGGTTGGTTGGTTGGTTGGCAGGAGTCTGGGCAACAGTCGCTTCAAAATAAAGTGTCTGACAGACGCGGCAGGTACTTCAACTACAGCAGAACTCTGACATCGCGGAGACGAGAGCAGATAGTAGAAAACAGGGATCCTATTTCCACGCCATGTGACAGGAAATAGGAGCAATGCATTCAACCTGCAGCGCTAAAGAGACAGCAGAGTGAAACGAAGAGGAGGAGGAGGAGGAGTAGGAGGTGGAGAGAGCAGAGAGGGTGGAGGTGAAGGGTTTGGGGAAGGGGGGGGGTGTTGTGGGGCAACGAGCTGCAGATTCAAGCAAAAAAGGAATTTAAGGAACATTTAAGAAACACCCCGACTTAAAAAAAAAACAACTTAAAAAAGCAAATAAGCAGAATAAATCTGCTATTAAAGTGTTTCTCTTTTGCATTCTCATTTAATATCGCATACTTAGACATGATGCACCATAAATACATCTTATGATCCTTATAATTTATAGGCCTATTGGTAAACGCACACGGGTGTAGCCAGACTGTAAAGACTTTGACTAAGTTATAAACATTTGTTTTACATATGGTCCACCTGTGGTTGATCACCAACTTACCTATTGATAGAAAGCAGCAAAAGAAGAATTAGCAACTAAAATAATGGTCACGTTAGAGCCAGTTTGGAAGGTAAACTGGTTAGTTCTTAACCTGACCTCATTTGCCTTCAGAACTCCCACAAAGTTTTTAAAGTGCCGGAAACATTTCCTGGTTGGCTTTAACATGATAGCATCATGCAGTTGCTGCAGATCAGCGGTGTACATCACCAGATTTATCACGATATGGTGTTATATCGATTTATTTGGATGACAATACGATATTTGCCAAAATAGCACAGTTTGTTACGATTTCTGATCAATGGGATCAATATTATCTGCCCATCTAACACTATTTACATATTGATATTAACAAAAAACAAATATGATTTGACCATTTCAATCAAAGACAACATTCTTTTAATAAAAAATGAATAAATAAAAAATAATAGATAAATAAATAATAGATCACCTTTTTACTTTAGTCTCATGCCTTGTAACTTTCAAAATAAAAGTGCTTCTTAAAAGTGACGATACAGGCCGATGTGTTCATATTGTATTGATGTAATTGGACCGTTAATCAATTGATCAATTTATTGATGTGGATGGATGTATTTTTACACCCCTGCTGCGAATTTGTCCGCTGCACATCCATGGTCCGAACCTCCTGCTCCACCTCATGCCAAACGGGATCTGTTGGACTGAGATCTGGTGACTGCTGCAGGACACTGGATTGAACTCATTGTCAGGTCCAACGGAGCGCTTTGAGGTGATCTGAGCTTTGTGATACGATGCATTGATCAGCTGGGAGAAACTGAATACAGTGGTATCCTAAAAGGGATGGTGGTGGTTGTTTATGAAGACACTCAGCTCATTTTGGATCTCTTAGTACCGACTAAGCTCTTAACTGACTGGAAAGGCACCCAGGAGTTGTTTCTACTGCTCCACACCGTCTTCTTTTAGGTTTGATGTGTTCTTACTTTCAGATGGTATTCAACAGGCCTTGGTTGTAACAGATGAATAGTTGATCCACTATCACCTGGGTATCTTCCTCAACCGTCTGACATCAAATTGACATTTTCGTTCATACAACTGTCTCTCACTGGATTTTTTCCCCCCTCTTTTTCCAGGAGATTTTCCATAAACGCCAGAGATGATTTTGTGTAAAAAATCCATTAGATCAACAGTTTCTGAAATAACAGACCAGCCCAACTGGCACTAACAACCATGCCGTGTTCAAATCCCCCTTTTTTCACCCTTAGATTGAACTTCAGCGAGGCATTTTCACCGTGACCAGATGCGTAAATTTAGCTTTTTGTGTTCACAAGCAATCAAACAGGCATATCTAATAAACTGGCTGGTGATCGCATAACGCATATAGAATATTATGAATTACATAAAGTTGATGAATGGTTGCTTGAAAGGCCCCGCATCAAACTCTGTTACGATTCCCTACAGCATTGGTCTGCCTCAGCGGCAAAGATTCAAAGCAGCAAAACCATTATGACAGCTCATTGTAATGAAGAATTATTTAAAAAAACAAAACATGTTTCTCTCCCAGACCTTTGTGTTGTGGCGCAGTCTCAAACCAGTCAGAGTCTATTATATCTGGAAACCACGGCTGTGTGGGAAACACTGCTCAGACAGTTGGATAAAGCACCTAAGCAACGCTTTTTAAAAGACGATGACTGGAATATGGAAAATGTATGTGAAGAATTTGCACATGATTCTTTCAGAGCAGCAGAACAACAGATTAGAAGAAGAAGAAAGAAAATATCAGATGAGGACAAAACAGGGAACTTGCTGGCATTTCTTCGTGAGAAAAATAACATGTTTGTTCCAGCTGCTGATCAAAGAATCCAGTAATCACAAAAAAATATTGTGTACTCTTCACTGTTCAACCAGCTTAATGAAATCTTCATCATGTACAGTGACATCTTTATGCTTGATGTAATTTTGTGGAATCAAGAGTTTCTGACTTGGTTTCAGTTGCACCTTTTATACCAGTAACACATAAAACCTGCTGAAGAAATAAAAATAATCCAACGAAATCTCTTTTCTTTTCCTTCTTCCCCCCACATAGGGAATCCCATATGTGGAGGAAACAGCACCCTCTTGTGTTTCACACACGCACCGCAGCTCTGTGAATGAGTTTGTCCAAGCCAAAAGCAACCACTTGTCCTAAAAATAGACGCTCAATAATGAGCTCACCAATCCTGGAGAGTGAAAAAAAAAAGAAAAGAAATAAAAGGCCTCAACATTTATTTAGCCAAAACCGAGCCAGCTGAAATGAGGCGCAATGGGAAAGTAATCCAGCTTGACGTGTGCCCTTTTGAGAAATGTAAGTGCATGGCCCTGAGGTATACTGGCTGGTAAAGGCTTTCCTTTCACTGAATGGAAAGACTGTCTTGAAGAGACGATGTTTCCTAAAATGAGTTTATTGAGCCAATATTTACTGTGCAGCTCTACAAAACTGATGCCCAAGATGTCCAACATTTCTAAACTGCACAACAATTATTTGTCACGGTCATGCATCATTTGTTCTAACAGCGATCACAAAATAAAAAGGACTGTACTGTCGTTATGCAATGTATTTCCCTTTTACTTTATTTAGACTGTCTCCTGGATCCACATCCTTCTCTACACTTAACAATCCTAACAAAGATGTGTTAATAATACTATTAAAGTATTTTTACTGCAATATTTGATCTATTCATAGTAAATTCAGTGGCAAAAACAAGTCCTATAATAAGAAATAATAATTTAAATTCACAGAATCTAAAAAAAAACATAAACTCTGCTAAATTCTCAATAATTTCCCACATACATACATACAAAACTAGTCACTTTACATGGTCACTATGCACTCTGTATGTACTGTCTGCATCCTGCTGCTAAATGATTAAATATCATCATCATCATCATCATGACTTTATTGAAGACACAAATAGGTCCATATTAACAGCTATACAAACAAATAAATACGAAAAGAAACAATAAAATAAAAATACAGATCAAATCAATTAAAATAATATAATTATGTCATCATGCGTATAAAAGTAAGGATTTCTGCATGTGTTAATCCATAAATGTATACAAGTACTTTAAAACGAATGCATTTAATTCAAACTAACTTAGAAAGGAAAGTCAGTAAGGATGTTAATGAGTGGTGAAGGTGTTGTAATGTCCAAACAAAACCTAAGAAAGAAAAGGAGACAGTGAGGCTGTGGAGGAGAGCAGAGAGGGGTTAGTTCGGAGACAAGCTTTAAATAACTGAGGAGCTCACCGAGTCCCCTGGTGTTGCACTGCGGCGGCATTCTTTGCTCACCATGTCCAATGCGCATCGGTCAGGCCATAATCCAGATGGCCCGCTCAGATCCACCTACGAGAGCAGTGGACGCCCATTTCTATCACGCGGCTGAAAAAAACAGAGCTTTTTGGGTTCAGAGAGAAAGCCATTGCCATAAATAATAAAAAAAAGTCAATGACCATCTCTCTTTTACTGCTCCTGTCATGGCTGTGCTACATCACAGTGATCAGACTCACCTGATTCTTGTTTTTCTGTGTATTTAAACTCCTGATTAGCGGCCTGTTCTTTCCAGATCCTACTGCTGTTGTTCTCATTCGACACCTTCACTCCCTGTCATTGTCCTACATGCTGCCTGTTGTTTTTTATTTGTCTTTTATTGGCTTATTAATACGCAGTCCCGCTTCATTCTACCTGCTCCCAGTCTGATTTAAGCTCCAACAGTAATGGCTGTGACAGTTACTGTGACTAACAAGGGGGAGCCCGAGTTTATTTTGCCACCATGCACAGTGAGGAGGAAAGGTGAGGTTGAAAAAATATCTCCAAAACAGGTTATTAGAAAAGTTGACAGGGCCACCGTGGGGTCAGCGAGTCTCTGTAACAACCATTAAAGGCTGATTAGATCTATAGGCCTGCAGTGAGTCATTGGAGATGCATGCCACAAAAAAAATACTTTTTTTTGTCCTACTATCTCAAACATAAAGGTGTGGAGTGGAGAGAATACCTCTAGAACATAAACTAAGGTGAGTTTAAGATTAAGTAATAGCTTTTTTACATCTTGAAATCAAGATGTAAGAAAAAGGCATGGATATGTAGAAAACCACTTCACAAACGTTCACTGTTAGGACTTATAATGCTGTAGGCCTTCTTATAGTCCATAACCCACAAAAACCTTGCTTCGGTTTATTGTCTCATAAAGTCTTTAAAATACCAAGAGTTTTTGAGTAGAAATCAAGATTCTGAAAAGTATAGCCCTCTAGGACCAAAATCCACAATTCAGAAGTAGAAATGTATAAGAGGAGTTTTTATTATCCTGCATGAAGTTTTAGTTGGCCATACATTCAAAGGGATGTCCGAAACTAATTAATCCGGCGCTGACGATTAAATTTACACTCCTTGGACAAAAAAAAACAACCTGGAAAAAAAATAATCACACACATGCTTCTTTAACCCCTCCGTTGTTTTAGTTTAATCGTGGATTTGAATATGGAGCTGCTGTTTTCTCTATTTGTGCGAGTAATGGAGTGTGTGTAAATGGACGCATCCTCACAAAGACGAGACTGTGGGCCAGACTGAATCTAGTCTACTGTGTGTCCATTTGAAAATGCCGTGCAGCACAATAGGCTTCCTTTGTCGCCTTCGACTCTGTTTCTTTCCCTGTGTGTGTGTGTGCGTGTGTGTGTGTGTCTGTGTGTGTGTGTGTGTTTGATCGCTCCTTGTGCTTGTCTGTACATGCTGCTTGGCCACATTCCTTGAGGTCTGCCGGAGTTAATGTAATTTTCTTCATGTCTTTTCTCTCTCTCTCTCTCTCTCTCTCTCTCTCTCTCTCTCTCTCTCTCTCTCTCTCTCTCTCTCTCTCTCTCTCTCTCTCCATATAAACCTTGGCACTTCAACACGTCACATTCCAACACAGACGGTTTGGCAGCTTTACTTTAGGTGAATAAATGAGATGCAGAATTTCTTTCACATGTAGATATGTTTTTGAAGCGCATGTGCGATAAAGTATATCAGTGGGTCCTCTCGGTTGTGTGATGTGCCAGGTCGAAGGCTGGAGGTCACATTTAGTACGCGCTACTCTGATGTTTTAGAAAGTACCTGAGCGTTTACATTCTCCTACCTACGGAGGTTCTGCGTATGTGACTTATAGGTTAGCCCCGAAGCTTTGACTGCACAGATTCAAGAGCCAAGAAAATGTCATGTACTTGTTCTCTCTTGGGTAAACTGGAATCATGATGCTACATTTCTTAAATTTTAGGGCAAAAAAACATTTCCTTCCAGATATGTGTTCTTGGCATTGGAGAGGGTAAAAAAAACTAACAATGGAACAGAAAAAGGGGAACAAACAATAATGTTTGTTTTTATATCATGAATATTTCTTACAGTTGTTTTTCAAACTTTCTACGCTTCACCTTAGGGTAGTTTTATAGCAGTTCGTCCCTTCAAACAGTTTGGGGCAAAACAGAAAACGCAATAAAACAAAACAACTTCCGTACTGATAATTAAAAAGCACTTAAAGGGGGTGTTGTTTTTGACACATTTTGACCAGAGCCTAAGCAGACTTTCGTTTGGAACATTTCAATTTAAAGTGAATGTAAAGAGTTTACACATTTACATTGCTTGACTGTGCAAACTAATAACTTTCCAGCCAGCTTTACATTCAAATTCAACATTTAGTTTTGTTTGGAAGGAGTTTATCGGGATCCTACATCTTGACTTAGAAATATTTACCCACTTTCCCTTTCCAAAATGTTCCTAGTCTATCACACTGTGAGCATGCCGCTTATCGACAGCACATATTTTCTGTTGCGTTTAGTTCTGGACTTTGGTTAGGCCACTTTAAAACCTTGAATCATTTCAGAGAAAGCCATTCTTCTGTAGATTTTGACTCACTGTGGCTTTGAAACATGAACTCTCACTTTATCTGTGGCACCTGATGCTTCTGTAACCTATTCTTCCTCCTCAAAGAACCTAGTTCCATTTAAGATGAAACAACTATCTTCTTAGCCAGAACATATAGAGAATGAGTCATTTCAGGTTGAACTAAGGTTTTCTCGGCCGCCCTGGTGGCCGGGTGAACATAGAAGGCTGCAAGGCTGACGCGGACCTCGCGTTTCTGCTGATGCGATTGTAAGTAACATTGTAGGGTTTCCCTCACGCTACCGCCTCGCCGACATTCCAAAAAAATAATAATAAAAAATAAAACTAACTCGATATGCGCGCCGCTCCGCTCCGCCGGTCAGCGGTGCAAAGTTTGTGCCAATAACCTTCTCTGCAGACCTGATGACACGCTGCAGTCTGCTCTTGTCCTTTGCGGTGGCACCAGCGTACCAGATGGTGATGGAGGAGGTGAGGATGGACTCAATGACGGAGGAGTAGAACTGCACCATCATTGACCTTGGCAGGTTGAATTTCTTCAGCTGCCGCAGGAAGTACATCCTCTGCTGGGCTTTCTTGGTGAGGGAGTTGATGTTCAGCTCCCACTTTAGGTCCTGGGAGATGATAGTTCCCAGGAAGCGAAAAGACTCCACAGTGTCGATGGTGGAGTCACAGAGGGTGACTTTGGGGGAAAAAATTAAGTTTGTCTGTGATTGTGGTGTCATATTTTTCATATTTTCTCCAGAAATCGATGAAAGCCTTTAATCTACCATGTTATAGGATTTCAGATTAATTTGATTATCGGTAACAGAAGGTAGGTCTGAATTTAAGCAGATCTTAATTGTAAAATTTAATTAAAATGGTTGTTTTAGTTTTGGAGACTGTTTCTCTTAGATTTTGTTTCTTTGACCAATCCAAAAACACTGCAGCAAGAGTTCTGATGTAAATTAAAAAGGGAGGTCATATTCCCACTTCTATTAGATTCACTTCATTTGTTCCTAGTTAAATCTAGAATATAATTAAAAATTCTCCTCCGTAAGGTCCTTAATAATCAAACTCCCTCTGATTGTTCTGTATGTTCTTAACAGAAAACAGAACAATTAAAAATGTGTATGCACATTTTAAAATTTTAAAATTCAATTAAATTCAATTAAATTCAATTTTATTTATATAGCACCAATTCATGAAACATGTCATCTCAAGGCACTTTACAAAGTCAAATTCCATCATATTATACAGATTGGGTCAGATAATACAGATTGGTCAAACATTTCCTATATAAGAGAACCAGTTGATTGCATCAAAGTCCCGACAAGCAATTCAGGAACTCTCCTAATGTTTTTACCAAATATGCAATCCTGCCATTATTTCAGTGAAAGGGAGTGGATTCATCCTGTGTATTTAATTTCCAGAAACCATTCTTAAGTTTTACTAGCTTGAGAAGTCTAGCTATAATTTTTAGAAGTTTATTCAAAAAGGAGATGGGTTTTGGGTCCCAAAGATTAATGTGTTATAGTGCAAAAGATTGCATCAACCCCAGAACAAAACCAAAAGAGTTTCTCAAGATTGTCATTATTTGCAGTGAATTAAGTCGTGTGTCAGCAGGGACTGGAACCCTTAGCATGGCAGAAGCCATTGTTTTCAAAAGCAACATAAAAAGTCAGATTACACTCAGAAAATGGACTCAGGATTTAGGATTGTGATTCCTGAAGGCACATCTTGGGGTCTGGTGCAACTAAGATTAATGTCTGGCCATAATGGTCATTTTCACGTTTTGAGGAAACAGTAGAAAGTCAGAAATTCCTAAAATCCAATCAATGCATCACGTTTTGTTGTGGTGCACTTAAAAAAAGTAGATGGTATTGTGTGGAAAACACACATAAATATTGAAGCAACAACCCAAGACATAATTCAGGAAGTAAGAGCTTGGACACAAATGGGATTTCCCAATGAATAATGACTTAGACTTTATTGTCATTTTGTATGTACAGAGTGTATGTTTACAAAATTAAATTCCTTTGCATACAATTTTTGACAATGTAATGAGATTGCAGTTGGAATAAGATAACATTACAATATAAAGTGCAAAAGTGATAAGAGTGTCAGTGATAAGAATGTAACAATGCATTTAAAAAAAAGGTGTGCACAAGAATGTTCCACCATGTTTATGGTGCAAAAATAATAAAATAAAAACAATGACCCAAAGGTTGCCAGCAAATTAGCAACAAACAAGCTTAGAGACAATAAAGTCAAGTTTATAAGAGCCCATCACAAAGCTCTGATCGCAATCCCATAAAAACCTGTGGGCCAGTTGTAACGGTGAGTGTGTAGACAAAGCCTGACTCAGATACACCAGTTCTGTCTGGAGGAAGAGCTGGAATTACAGCAAACTCTAGTAAGAAATCACAAAAATCTTTAACCCCTTCAAACATTCTTAATTTTTGCCTTCTTTTTCGGCATGTATGTAAAAAGAGGAAGGGTTGTGATTGTCTTCAAGTCTTTGACATAAATCATGAGTCCCTGTGTGCTGCTGGGATCATTTTCTTCAATGCCAAAATAGCTGCTTTTCCCATTACATTAATCAAAACCAAAACACCTTGGCAGACACAATGACTCAGAAGTTCTTGGGTCTTCTCCTATGGGGGAACAAAGTGAGTCAAAGCGATTACTCAAATAAAGCATCTGCTTGCTGTTTGAAGTCGCTGTGGCCAGGCCCAGCACCCCCTTGAATGACCACATCAGTGTCTATACGATGCAGATTGTTAGCGGCTTCATAACCGACACAATAGCCTCCACTGTGTCACTCTGTGACCCCAGAAAAGCTCCAGCAAATGCTGTTCACCTTGACAAATCACTGCCTCTGGCCCTTTTTGTACCGTAACCGCCATCATCATCTCTGAACTCTCAGCCCCTACGCACACACCTGTGAAGGCCCCTGAGCTTACCTGTGTTCAAAGCCGAGATAAAAGCTTATGAGTACACCCAGCCACCTGCATTTAACCAGCAGCCTCTGGAGCAGCGCAACCCCCTTCTCCTCCACCACTTTGCACTGACACACACTGCAGTCATCTATCTTACTCAGCCTCCCGGGTCTCTAATTATGCACCGGGTGGGTTACTCCCTCTGGAATGTTTATTGTAACGTCGTTCAGCTTTATCCTCTTTAAAGGATGAAAAAAGAAGTGAAACATTTAACAGATGCAGAAGGAAAAGAAGGAGAGGCAGAAGGAACACGTTTATTATGATCATCAAAAGGGGTCTCTTGCTATTTGTGTATGAACAACAAATGTTCAAAAGTAAGGAACACATTTGAGGTTTTTTTGGTTTTTAATGTGCAAAGCATCTTACAGAACTTAAAAACTACTTTCCTGGAATTAACAGGTTTCTTCCCTTTCAGTACCAGCTTAAAAGTCCCGTCTGTTCCCAAAGCAACTTAGAAAGTGCAGATAAAATGCTAGGTTGCAAATTACCTCATAACATTGCACTGGCTCCCCAAAAGCAAGCTCCAATTAAGCACCTTGAAAGTTCAAGGAAAGTACCCTGTAGGTTGTGTGAAAGTAACCTGTATGTCCAAGCTAAAGCAACCTGTAAGTCCAATAAAATTACTAGATAAGTTACAGAAAAAAAACTGCCTGTAGGTTCCAGGAAAGTACTCTGCAAGTTCCAGGAAATTAGGCTGAGTTCCAGTAAAGCAACCTGAAAGTTTATAGAGACGACTCTAGGTTAATAACCTTTTAGCTTTTGTAAAGCAAGATGTTAAATTTGTAGAAAGTACTTAGCAAATTTCAGAAAAGTACCTTGTAGGTTCAAGGGGAGCACTCTGTAAGTTCCAGTAAACAACATTTCAAGTTCCATGAAAGTAATATATAAATACTTGCACAGTATTTTTATTTTATTTTGTAGAAAGTACTCTCTAAGTTCAAGGAAAATACTATTAGTCGCAGCAAAGCCACCTGTAAGAGACAGGAAAGCAGTCTAGAAGTTAGTTGTTGTCATTTTTTTTAGTTTATGTTGTCACTGAAGAGATTTAGTTTTTAGAGTTGAACAACCTTTTGTTAAAATTCTTTCATTGAGAATTTAGAGGTTAAGTTTGTGGACAACAACAGTGTGGAAGAAACAACACCTCTGCGTATCCATGCTGTTGTGATATCAGCTTGGAAAGATAAAATCAGATTGTTTCTGATGCTGCAGGAGAATGCAGGCATCAGGGGACTCCCGCTCATGGCAGGGTGCCACCGCTATAAAGTCAGGATCTCCCCTCTTATCTTTCTCTTTTCCGTGAGCCCTCATGAAGACAACGTCAACACTGGAGAGATCCATGTGCAAGCTAGACCTAGCTAAGTACAGCCTGCCTTCTTCAACATCGAAACCTAAGCAGCCAACTGTAATGGAAATAGGCTGTTTGTAATCTTTCCCCAGCCCTGCAGGAGAAAAGCTGAGAGAGATCATATTTCTCCAACTTTAGCTTCCCTTCATCGGCTTCCTGTAAAATCAAGAATAGAATTTAAAAATCTCCTTCTCACATATAAAGCCCTTAATAATCAAGCTCCATCATATATCAGAGCTCTGATTACCCCGTATGTTCCTAACAGAGCACTTCGCTCTCAGACTGCAGGTCTGCTGGTGGTTCCTAGAGTCTCTAAAAGTAGAATGGGAGGCAGATCCTTTAGCTATCAGGCTCCTCTCCTGTGGAACCAATGCCTAGTTTTGGTCCGTGAGGCAGACACCCCGTCTACTTTAAAGACTAATCTTAAAACTTTCCTTTTTGACAAAGCTTATAGTCAGAGTGGCTCATGTTACCCTGAGCTACCTCTGTAGTTATGCTGCTATAGGCTTAGGCTGCTGGAGGACATCAGGGTCTATTTCTCTCATACTGTTCTCCAATTTGCATTGTTTGTTATTATTTTAACTTTTTGTTCTCTGTCTTTTTTCTCTTCATAGAAGGTACACCTGGTCTGATGTTCTGTTAGCTGTGACATCATCAGGGGAGGCAGATCATCCAATATTACCAAATAGCATAGAAAGGATTCCTGGGTCTGTTATGATATATTTTTCTGGGATGAACCCGGACACAGCACGCACACACAGAGTCAGTTCTTATGAGTGAGTTTTATTGAATAGTTTGGAAGATGGAGGATGAGACCAGAGTCTTTCAACGGACGGAGGTGAAGGGTGTAGAAGCTGGCTGGCACGAGGAGTGTGGAGAGACTGACCGGGAGGAACTCTGGAGCCGAGCACTGGAGAGCAGGACATTTGAGCAGAGCCGTGGAGCGCAGAGCATCAGAGCCGAGCAGAGCAGAGGCGAGCAGAACCTCAGAGCCGAGTAGTGGAGCACAGGACGTCCGAGCCGTGCAGTGGAGGGCTGAACGTCCGAGCCGAGCGGTGGAGGTCTGAACGTCTGAGCCGAGCGGTGGAGGTCTGAACGTCTGAGCTGAATACTGGAGGAAACAAAACTGTCGGAAAGTCTATGGGCTGACTGTAACATGACCAGGTGAACGGAGTCTTCAGGCTGACGGGTACGAACGGAGCTGACAAGAAAAACTGGCAGGGACTGAGCGGGAGTGAACGCTATGGACCGGCGACGGGAACAGAAAGAGGTGAGTCTGATAAAGCGGTGGGAACAGGTGGAAGCAGTTGTGGGTTAATTGCAGCCTGCCAGGTGAAACTGATCAGGCTGCGCAGGAACAAGAGAGAGGGAGAGAGGCTCAGCATGCAGCCAATAAGCTGCATCCTGACA
Organism: Fundulus heteroclitus; assembly: GCF_011125445.2. Classification (NCBI taxonomy): domain Eukaryota; kingdom Metazoa; phylum Chordata; class Actinopteri; order Cyprinodontiformes; family Fundulidae; genus Fundulus; species Fundulus heteroclitus. The sequence continues at coordinate 18,721,588 of NC_046372.1, forward strand.
GTACCCCCCCCCCCCAAGGCCGGACACCGGACGGCCCAGAATCCCCACGCCGGGCGGGTGGAGGGGGCCCAGGAAGGCGGGCAAGAGTCGAAACCGAACTCTGAGGGACCAAAGAGCCTGCAAACACAAAAGGGGCCAGAGAATACGGGGAACCAAAGGGGCCAGAGAACACGGGGAACCAAGGAGCAAGAGAACACTGATGTGCCAAAGCACAATCAGGGGGCGGCACATCAGGGAAAGGCACGAACGCTTGACTGCGCCGGGGGAAAAAGCGAGTGCTTGGCAGCGCTGGGGAAAGAGCGAGCGCAACACAGCGCCAAAGGGAAGGAACGGGCGCAACACAGCGCCAAAGGGAAGGAACGGGCGCAACACAGCGCCAAAAGGGAAAGAACGGGCGTACACAACGCCAAAAGGGAAGGATCGGGCGTATGGAAACGCCAAAAAGGGAAGGATCGGGCGTATGGAAACGCCAAAAAGGGAAGGATCGGGCGTATGGAAACGCCAAAAGGGAAGGAACGGGCGTATGGAAACGCCAAGGGCAAGGAACGGGCGTGTGGAAACGCCAAGGAGAAACAACGCCGAAGCGTGAGAGGAGCGCTGGGGCCCAAGGAGCGAGATCGCCGGGGCGTGAGGGAAACGCCGAGGCGAAACGGACGCATGACAGCGTCAAGGGGAAAATATAGGCGTACGAAAACGCCAAGAGGGAAGAACGGACGTACTTAACGCCAAAGGAAAAGAACGGGCGTACAAAACGCCAAGGGGAAAGAACGGGCGTACTTAACGCCAAAGGGAAGGAACGGGCGTACTTAACGCCAAAGGGAAGGAACGGGCGTACTTAACGCCTAAGGGAAGGAACGGGCGTACTTAACGCCAAAGGGAAGGAACGGGCGTACTTAACGCCAAGGGGAAGGAACGGGCGTACTTAACGCCAAGGGGAAGGAACGGGCGTACTTAACGCCAAAGGGAAGGAACGGGCGTACTTAACGCCAAAGGGAAGGAACAGGCGTACTTAACGCCAAAGGGAAGGATAGGCGTACTTAACGCCAAAGGGAAGGATAGGCGTACGACAACGTCAGAGGGAAGAATAAGCGTACGACAACGCCAGAGGGAAGAACAAGCGTACGACAACGCCAGAGGGAAGAACAGGCGTACGACAACGCCAGAGGGAAGAACAGGCGTACGACAACGCCAGAGGGAAGAACAGGCGTACGACAACGCCAGAGGGAAGAACAGGCGTACGACAACGCCAGAGGGAAGAACAGGCGTACGACAACGCCAGAGGGAAGAACAGGCGTACGACAACGCCAGAGGGAAGAGCAAGCGTACGACAACGCCAGAGGGAAGAACAAGCGTACGACAACGCCAGAGGGAAGAGCAAGCGTACGACAACGCCAGAGGGAAGAGCAAGCGTACGACAACGCCAGAGGGAAGAACGGGCGTACTTAAACGCCTAAGGGAAGAACAGGCGTACGACAACGCCAGAGGGAAGAACAGGCGTACGACAACGCCAGAGGGAAGAGCAAGCGTACGACAACGCCAGAGGGAAGAACAAGCGTACGACAACGCCAGAGGGAAGAACAGGCGTACGAAAACACCAAGGCTCAACAACTCCTGCTGGAACACGACTGGTGTACAGAAACGCCAGGGGAAAACCCGCCGGGGCGTGAGGGAAACACCGGGGCTTGGGGAAGAGAACGCCGGGGCGTGGGGAGAACGCCGGGGCGCGAGGAAGAAGAATGCCGGGGCGCAAAGGGAACGCCGGGGCACAAGGGAAACAGGAATATCTAAAACACCAGGGAACAAGAACGGAGGGCGTACTAACACGCCGAGGAACCGAGAAAAGAGGGCGTCCTAACACGCCGGGGAACCACGAATTAGAGGGCGTCCTAACACGCCGGGAAACCGAGAATCAGAGGGCGTCCTAACACGCCGGGAAACCGAGAATCAGAGGGCGTCCTAGCACGCTGGGGAACCGAGAATCAGAAGGCGTCCTAACACGCCGGGAAACCGAGAATCAGAGGGCGTCCTAACACGCCGGGAAACCGAGAATCAGAAGGCGTCCTAACACGCCGGGGAACACTAAATCTAAACGCCAGGAAAACAGGACCTAAACACCAGGGAACTAGAGGGTGAGCTAGGCAGCAACAGGCCAAGCGCGCCAGAGGGCACAGACAGCGACTTAAGCACCGGAGGGCTCTGGCAGCGACCTGCGTGCACTGGGTAGCGACAGGCTGGCGCACCAGAGGGCTCAGCCGGCGACATCGGAGCGCCGGAGGGCTCTGGCGGCAACCTGCATGCGCAGGGCAGCGACAGTCTGGCCCACCAGAGGGCTCAGCCGGCGACATGGGTGCGCCGGAGGGCTCTGGCAGCGACCTGCACGCGCCTAAACAGGGGAACAACACAGATACACTAGGGCAAGACAGAACAAAACAACTACGGAAGGGAACTAAACTAACCTAAACAGGGCAAAACATACAACGAAAACAGGAGAAGGGTGTAGGGACCTAGAAAGCGCAGGGACCTAGAGAACGCAGGGACCTTTAAGAGCGCTGGACTCCATCCAACGCAGGAACCCATACAGCGCAGGAACCCAGATGGCGCAGGAACCCTGACACCTAAATACTAAAGGGGGGAAAAATAAGGACAAAACAAAACTAAAAATAAGAAAAAAAAACAAAAAAAACAAATACAGAACAAGACTAGAACTACAGGGCTAGGACAGAAACTACAGAGGCTAGACTGGAATTACAGGGGCTAGACTGAAACTACGGGGGCTAGACAGGGACTACAGGGTCAAGACAGGGACTACAGAGCTAACGAAACTACAGGGCTGACGAAACTACAGGGTCTCAAACTGAAAAATCAAAACAAGACTGGTAAACTAGGAAAGGAACCAAAAGCTAAAGCAAAACTATGAAACGAAACAGAACAGGGAGATGAGGGCAAGTACGACTAAATTAATGAAAAACTAGATAACTAAAGCTAGAAATCTGTACAGAAGCAAGCAAGAAGTCTAAAATAAAAAACTGGAACTCAAAAACAAAACTCAGAAGACTAAGGCGAACCTAGAACACTAAATCAGGGCTATGGCTAAAACAAGAAGACGGAGAACAAAACCCGAACTAGCTGACTAAGAAAACCAAAAACTAGACTACTAAAAAAAACCCGAACGACTAGAGTAAACCTGGGACACAAAAACCCGGACAAAACCAACAAAATAAAACACAATACTCAAAAGCAACATAAATCTCAAAAAATCCTAAGTAAAGCAAAAACTAAGGTTGAGCCAAAACAAAGAACAGAAGGCGGAAATAAATCTTCTAAAACAATAAAAAATATACAAAAAGACTAGAAACTAAAGCAGATCTAGAACACAACACCAAAAAATAACTCCAAACAAAAACCAGAAGGTGCTGGGCAGCAAAGTCTGAATCTGCTGGGCAGCAGCAAAAGTTAACGCTGGGCAGCGACGACGAGGAGCGCCGTCTTTAACGGCTGCGCAGCGTAGGAGGCGGAACTTGCAAAAAACGAACCAGGAAACAGAGTCAGAAGCGGGGCGTCGCGGATGCGACCTCGGCAGACGAACCAGAAGCGTAACGTCGCAATCCAGCGACCATGGCGAAACAGAGGCAAGGCGTCGCCGCACGGCGACCCAGGCGAGGCGAGACGGAAGCGTGGCGTCGCAACTTTGCGACCCAGGCGAGACGAACCGGAGGCGAGGCAGATCCTACCAGCTTCTACACCAGGCTCTGTGCGTGCTCGGGTTCATCCCTTGGCCGGTCCATAATGTTATGATATATTTTTCTGGGATGAACCCGGACACAGCACGCACACACAGAGTCAGTTCTTATGAGTGAGTTTTATTGAATAGTTTGGAAGATGGAGGATGAGACCAGAGTCTTTCAACGGACGGAGGTGAAGGGTGTAGAAGCTGGCTGGCACGAGGAGTGTGGAGAGACTGACCGGGAGGAACTCTGGAGCCGAGCACTGGAGAGCAGGACATTTGAGCAGAGCCGTGGAGCGCAGAGCATCAGAGCCGAGCAGAGCAGAGGCGAGCAGAACCTCAGAGCCGAGTAGTGGAGCACAGGACGTCCGAGCCGTGCAGTGGAGGGCTGAACGTCCGAGCCGAGCGGTGGAGGTCTGAACGTCTGAGCCGAGCGGTGGAGGTCTGAACGTCTGAGCTGAATACTGGAGGAAACAAAACTGTCGGAAAGTCTATGGGCTGACTGTAACATGACCAGGTGAACGGAGTCTTCAGGCTGACGGGTACGAACGGAGCTGACAAGAAAAACTGGCAGGGACTGAGCGGGAGTGAACGCTATGGACCGGCGACGGGAACAGAAAGAGGTGAGTCTGATAAAGCGGTGGGAACAGGTGGAAGCAGTTGTGGGTTAATTGCAGCCTGCCAGGTGAAACTGATCAGGCTGCGCAGGAACAAGAGAGAGGGAGAGAGGCTCAGCATGCAGCCAATAAGCTGCATCCTGACAGGGTCAATGTGTGCTTCTGTGCTTTCTGTGTCTCTGCTCTGTCTTCTCTAAGCCCCAGTGGGTCGAGGCAGATGAGCGTTCATACTGAGCCTGGTTCTGGTTCTGCTGGAGGTTCTCCTCCCTGTTAAAGGGGAGTTTTCCTCTCCACTGTCGCTTCCTGCATGCTCAGTATGAGGGATTGCTGCAAAGCCATCGACAATGCAGACGACTGTCCACTGTGGCTCTGCGCTGTGAATGCTGCTTGTGAAGACTTGATCCAATCTACTGGGCTTCTTTCGATAGGACACTTTATGACCAATCTGTATGATTTGATTGAATTTGACTTTGTAAAGTGCCTTGAGATGACGTGTTGTGATTTGGCTCTATAGATATAAAACTGAATTGAATTGAATTGAACCTTTAAGTTGCTCCCACTGCAAACTATGCAGAGGCCCTCACAGGAAGCCTAAGGAAACTCTGGAGCAACTTCTTCCAACCGAATGTCCCCAAAGTCAACCGATTGGACACAGAGGCAGAGGTTTGGCAGAGAAATGAGCCGGGAAAGTTGAAACTCTTAACTTTTAATATGTTTTTCTGTGTTTTGGCTAAGTTACCTTTGAAACGAAACTATGCTGATGTGTTTTGGGTTGTGTTTTACGGTTATAACAAACTTTGTTTCCATAAGGGTTTATTACGCCGATGGGACATTAATGTTTGTGTTTTTTGGTTCACTCATTACAACAAAATATGACTCATAAATCCTTTAGATGGGGTCCGAATGTCCAAGAGCACTAACCACTATTAGCCTCATTAATGACCTGCTACCTGCTACCTTTGTAAATGTAACTACTGACGTTAACGTAATATTATGCTTGTTTTCATTTCAGTCCGCCATCATCCGATAGTGTTACAAGCATTAGTAAAGCATTAATAAGGAACCTTAATGTCGATTATAAGAGTGTTTTGGGTAACTTTAAGATTAACCCATCAAGCTATTGGCCACTTGACTGATCTTCCTCTACAGTGCCCTCTAGCTTCTTAAGTTATCAATTTAAGTCTCATTATTTCCAGGAGAAATAATTAATAAAAATCAAGTGTCCCAAAGGTAATTGATGTTCATTAGGCAAATCATTCTTTTAAATGTTATTTCCTCAAATAATATTTTATATAAATCAGATTTGCATTGTTAATGGGTTTAACACATACCCAATATTTTTCTAAATTAGTTAAACTAACTTAACTTCATTCTATATTCCTTAAGATAAAACTTTGGGTCTCTAACTTAGATCTGCAGTGAATCACGATTCACTGAATCATGCACCCCATTTACACTACCCCTTTTTAACCGTGCCGAGACCAGTCCGAGCTCGGTAACTGAGATAACTATTGAGTGTAAATGGAATGCAAACTGAACTGAACTGAGCCAGACACAACCGGACCGCGCTAAATGCAAACCAGTTCCATGTGTGGTTTTTCCCTGGCCCGGTTCTCTAATAACATAAAAATACTAGCTTCCCTACCGTGACACACGATTTCCAGTGATGATTCTGCTTAGCAGTGTGATGAACCTCAGCGTCTGTTGTTGTTTCCTGCATCTGTAAATCCTGATTAGACGTTTGTTTGTCTTATCCACTTCCCAAAAGCCGACTTTGTCAAGTAAATTCACCAAAAGTTGCCGTCTTTGCCTGACTCTCCGCAAACAACGAAATATAACCAAACATAACTTCCTGAATGTTACAAGCGCCGCCATTTTTATTTGCTTGATTCCCTCCTTCAATCCCAGAGAGCAGTAGTACCGCAGATCGTCACTAGGAGGCGAGGAAACCAAGGAACCGAGATAGCTTGATGTGTAAATGGTCGTCAGAGCCAAGCTCGGCTTGGTTAACTGATCCAAGCTCGGATCGAGCTCGGCATGGATCGGTTTAACAAGGGTAGTGTAAATGGGGCTATGGTGTTGGTTTCCAACTATCTTTGTCCTTTTGTTCTTCTGTGTGTACATAGTTCCTTAGTTACATTAATCTTAATTTTGTTTAGTAGTTTAGTTAAGTTCCACTAGCCTAGTAGAGAGAAGATGTTGTGGAGCTGTGTTGGTTAACGGCTCTGCAGCATTGCCTGGACATCGGGGGCAGTTCCTCTGGAATGGCAGACTGGGGGGGTGGTTCCCCTATTTAAAAAAGGGGGACCGCAGGGTGTGTTCCAACTACAGAGGAATCACATTCTTAAGCCTCCCTGGTAAGGTCTAATCCGGGGTTCTGGAAAGGAGGGTCCGTCGGATAGTCGAATCTTGGATCCAGGAAGAGCAGTGTGGTTTTCGTCCTGGCCGTGGAACACTGGACCAGCTCTACACCCTCAGCAGGATTCTGGATGGGGCATGGGAGTTTGCCCAACCAGTCTACATGTGCTTTGTGCATCTGAGGAAGGCATTTGCAGTTGAGTGTGAAGCAGCCAGGATGAAAATCAGTGCCTCCAAATCCGAGACCATGGTCTTGAGCCGGAAAAGGGTAGAGTGCCTCCTCTGGGTTGGGGATGATGTGCTGCCCCTAGTGGAGGAGTTTAAGTATCATGGGGTCTTGTCCACAAATGAGGGGAAGATGGAGCGGGAGATAGACAGGCGGATTGATGTGGCGTCTGCTGTGAAGCGGGCGCTGTACCAATCCGTTGTGGTGAAGAGAGAGCTGAGCCAAAAGGCAAAGCTCTCAATTTACCGGTCGATATACGTTCCTACCCTCATGACCGAAAGAACAAGATCTCGGATACAAGCGGCGGAAATTAGTTTTCTCCGTAGTGTGTCTGCACTGTCTGGGCTCTCTCTTAGAGATAGGGTGAGGAGCTCAGTCATCCGGGGAGGACTCAGAGTAGAGCCGCTGCTCCTCCACGTCGAGAGGAGCCAGTTGAGGTGGCTCGGGCATCTGGTCAGGATGCCTCCTGGACGCCTCCCTTGTGGCCTCCCCGCCTCCCCTTCCCCTGGGCCACTAGGAGGAGGCCCAGGGGAAGACCCAGGACACGCTGGAGGGCCTATGTCTCTCGGCTGTCCTGTGAACGCCTTGGTATCCACGGAAGAGCTGGCCCAAGTGGCTGGGAAGAGGGACGTCTGGGCCTCCCTACTGAAGCTGCTGACCCCGCGACCTGACCCTGGATAAGTGGAGGAAGATGGATGGATGGATGGATGGATGGATAGTAGAGAGGATTTGTTGATTGAAATATAGTGTTAATTCAAATAAACAGCATTATATAGTGGTGTTGAACATTTATTTCTGTTAACAAATTCTTATGTTGAAGCAAAGTTGTCACTCATATTTTCCATATGTGTGCAGCAGTGGCTTCTCTGGCATTAAATTAATCCCAGTGCTTGAATCACTCTTCCAACTACTCTCCTAACATCAGCTGTCTGGGCTGATATTAACCAGACAATACCCAACAGACTGAGGGTTATTTAATAAACAGTAAATAACTTAAAACATGCGTAATGGCACAGTAATGATGATCAAAAGGGTACAGAAAGATGGTGAGAGAAAAACAAATGGTCTCAGTAAGGGCTGGAGGAACCACATGTGAACAGATCCCTTTGATTAAGGGTTAAAACTTGGTCTGTAATTTACTGGTCCATCTCTAAGTAGAAATGAAACAATATTTTACAACAAGATACTCCTTTAAAAGGACTTCCAGGATAGACAGATGTTATAAGAGACTGTGGCTGTTTGTTTGTGCTGTCTCCTCGTTAGGTAGCACAGTGGCTTAGTTTTAGACTATAGCTGTTCATGTTACTCTCAACTTGTCCATCAGCCACAAAGTACAAACACAGAGAAGCCTCAAAGGTTTATAAGGAAAACCAAAACCAAACCCAAAGGATACCATTTCTCATAAACCACTGCTTGGTTTCTGCATAAGTAATCAATCCTGTCAAAGTGACTGATTTAGTTGGTTTACAATTTATTTTAAGAAGAAACTGGAGTAGACGAAATACCGTAAAATACTTTTTTGAAACATAGGGCTGTTATTAAATGTATTTAATTGGTTTTAATACAGTTTATGTGGCACTGAATAAATGTTGAAATTTACATAGACAATAATAGTCAACATGAATGTACAGGAGCAACACGCCTTTTCTCAACAACATTGATGGTTAAATCCAATATTTCCTCACTTAATAAGAAATTAGGCGACTATTAGTTGCAGAATAATTAAAATATTCTTTTGCAGATGATTTAGAAGTTTTACCTTGTTAGAAATGTTTCTCTGTTTAGTTATACAATTCAGTACGATAGGGCTTTTCAGAGTGTGAGGTAGGTCTTTTAAAGGGGCTTCTGACCGTGTCACGAAATAGTGCTGGACTCAAATGCAGGGAGGAGACAGGCAAGTCAAAATATACAATTTTACTTAAAAAGGGACACTCAAAGTTTTATATCACAAGGGAACCACAAGGAAACAGACTGACGGCAATAACAGGAGGATCTAACCCAGAGGTTAGAACATTGTATTTCTGTTGTCCAGAGCTTTCCTTTGATTTAGAAGGTCAGAGACCATTTGATTTTCCTAATGCATCAGCAACATGGGAATAGCTTAAGAAATAAGTGTAACCCCTTGGTTAACCGTAATGACTGTACACCAGTTTTCATTCAGTCTCTGTGGCAACTTGCGGTTTTTCTGTCCGAGAGGTGCTGGTGGTCTCCAATAGTTTCATTACTGCATCAGGTATGAATCAGACATTCAGGAGCATCATGAGGGTATCTCACAGCAAAGCCACCTGTTTTTCTTCTGTATCGAAAGACATTAGCCATAAGTACCCCAAGCACATCCAGTTGGATTCAGAGACTATGCTGAGGAGGCAGTCAAGACCAAAACACACAGCAGTGTCTTACTTGCATGTTTCAGATGGTGTGTGCCAACTGGTAAATGTAAATAATTTTTCCCTTATCCAAGGGAAGGGCATTGGTGGGGAAAAAACAATGGTGTAGTTGTTTACTGCAAATCAACAAAGCTTTGCCTGTGCCCCCCAAATGCTATATTCTCAACCACAATATATTCCATACGTTCTTATTCAGCAAGCCAGGCTCACACTTTAGCAGTTGGCTAATTAGCTCCCCATCTGTAATAAGTCAATCCCTAACTTTATTAAAACCCATCCAAAAAAAAAAAAAAAAACATCAAAGCTCATGGAGCAAAAGAACATTTTTTCTGGAACAAATGAAGCTACTGCAAACAAGCAGTCCTTTGATAGACGTCAGACAAATTTCATTTCTTTACATTGTATTTCCAAAGAGTGGGACTAAAATAAGGTTTCAAAGGTATTGATTAGTAAATCCTAAGAGCCTCTGGTGGTCTTTAAACACTTGTTTCTGCACTTTGTATACATGTTTTATGCTCATTTTCTGTTCAGTACATGACAGTTCTTGTTTGCATGTCGTATGCCACTTCAGTCTGTCTAGACATAAAAACTTGCCAAAAAGTCATGTGATGTGTGTTGTCAACAGTTAAAGAATCCAATTTTAACTGGGTCTTTGGTCATATAGCGACTAGTTAGGAGTAGATCATTCGAGGGATATTGCATATTCCAGGTCCTGTGTTAGATCTTTACTGGATATATTTCTAGTTGTTGAACACATGAATGTGTGATATTGTTGACCTGATGGATATATTTCTTTGACGCTAAAGTTAAAAGATCTTCTGGAGGCCTGGAGAATTGCCTGATCAAAAGTAATATAAAAAGGAACGACAGAATTATAAAGAAACCACAGGTGATTTATTTTTTTACCAGTATATATTTACTGAATCACAATTTAAAATCTTTGAATGGTTAACAGGAAGGACTTACTGACCTTTGGTTTACTGCACATGATTTAAAAAAAAACACAGAGTGGATCTTGTTTGGATGAATCCATCAAAGATGTAGCTGAAAGCCAGAAGGTTGCCCATGATTACCACCATGACGTCCACAGCCACTACAGCAGCTTGTGGAAATCATCCTATGATGGATCTTTGTTGTGGTCTGATGGCGACAGCACATCTGAGTCACAGAACCGTAACTGAACATTTAAAACATCTGCTTTGGCCACAACATTGACCCGACTGACACTAGAGGCAAAAAAATAAATAAAATATTTGAGTGTTTCTTTACTTTCGGAACTGATGCGTACTCTCATGAGGATTATTATGGAGCCTTCAAAGTAAAACAGAAAGTGGTTGCTACGCTCAGTCAACCTCAATTCAAACAATTTTTTTTAACACAAACAACTCCAAGGGTTTAGTTTTTTTCGAATTACACTGAGGCCATGCTTGTTTTTTTCACTTTGCCTCTTTCCTTCCATGTCAAACCCGAATAACTAGGAAAACATCCTTAGATCAGCGTTTCTTTTCATTTTATCTACTGAAGGGAAGCAGCGAGAGAACCACAATCCACCATGCTTATAATATAAACTGTTGATGAGAAACACACTTTTGTGAATGCATGACTTGGAAGGCCAATGTTGTTTACAAGACTTCCACACAAAGAAGACGACAAGAGTCTTGACGTCATATATAATGTCAGCAAATAATCACTCTGTGGCAGAGTGAAAACAAGAACACACTTTTATGGTGTCACAAATCTACAGAAAACATAATCCATGAACCCAGTTTAAAACCACAGTAAACAAGAACAAATGGGTGCGAGATAGAGTTCCACATTACACATACAGCCGTCATTCTAACAGTTACCGCTAAAATATATTCATGCTTGGCTTATCCTGAAGAGTCGCCGCTGTGATTGGAAACAAAATGAATGGCGACCATCTGTGGGGTCTGTGTGTTCCTCTCACACTTAAAGAGAAAAGCAAGATTGATTATTTTCTCTCTATTTAGATAAAAGCAAAAACTAAACACAGGAAGTGGAAGATTTCAGTACCGACATGACCATAAGCGAAGCCATGACACAAGTGTGGGGAAACATAGTGTTTCAGAACTATCTAATGGTAAACAGCAGGCATCATCTACAGCAGTAGTTCCCAAGGTGGAGGTGGCAAGATGTTCCATATGATGATCTAAATATCTGACTTTACAATGTCAGAAATATACTTTTTTTTAATATAGCTAATTTGTGCCTTTAATTGCGTAAAAAGATGTCTCAAGAAATTATGACTTGTCGACAAATCGGAGAACGTCCAAGTTTTTCCCACAAATATGTGAAATTAATCTCAAAATTTCTGTGGTTTTTATTTGTGGAAATATACTTCTCCGTGGCCAATAATTTATTTACTTCAATCTACAATTGCCCTAATACAATTTTTTGGGGATGGGGGAAATTTCAACAATAAAGTAAGAATTTTAGATGTGCAAGGAAAAAGAACAGTACAGAATAAAGTCGTAATATTATGAGAATAAAGTCACACGGTCATGCTACGGAAATAATAATTTGATGGTGATGTGCTAAAAATATTTAGTATTTCCTTATTTATGAAACCAATACCAAAGTATAACTTAACAAGATGATTGAAATTTCTCACTTTAACACAGGGGGGATGACTGTGCTTTTTAAAAAGAGTTCTCATTAAATTACTACTTAATTATTGTAATTTTGTTACTTTAATTTTGTAACAGTGTTGTAGTACTCGAGTCCGAGACTCGAACTCGAGTTCGAGTCATTAGCTAAATTTAGAGACTCGTGACTTGACTTGGACTTGAGCACTGATGACTCGAACTTGGACTCGGACTCCTACATTCAGATCATTCTGACTCGGAAATTGAGAAAAAGACTCGACTTTTTTATATCATTAGGCCATAATTTTAATATGTCATTAGAATATTATTTGGTGTATGATTTTAATATCTAAATGTCGTACCACACACGTGACGTCACCATCTCATGAGCAACGCCCCTTGCCGCTAAGGAAGGGCAAACAGTGTGAGAGCGCAAGTAGCAACCAGCCATTACACATGCAACAGATAAAACTATATGACCGACTTTTCCGCTGTTAAACTTTCACAAGAGGATGTCCAGGCGCCCATTTTACTGGTAGAACTGTGGAACAACATACCAACGTTCAGCTTAAACGATGGCTTGAGTGTCGAGGTCTTAGAAAGACTGGAAAATGGGCCGAGTTGATAGAACGGTAAGTCGTTGTTTTTCTCCTGCTTGGCGTTCTCCTGCTCGGCCGTTTTTTTCTGTTTGTAGTCACCGTCCAGGAATTGATATAAATTGTCCGGCCCGCCGAACAATTTAGTCCGGTCCGGTGGCCAAATGCATTATCATTATCCAACGGCTGTATCTCCTCGCTGCATCTGCACCAGATTTGTTGTGAGTCATGAGGGAACGCTGCCGAACGCGTTTGTGGGAATCGCCCGGTGGCGGGCTGCCGATCGACGCCGCTTGCGGCTTTAACATCCTTCATATGCGGCCTATCAGCGTACCTCGAGTTGCTGTTGCACGTTCCATAACAACAATGTTTAAAAACAATGGTTAGGAGACGTCTTAGACTTGGAAAAAGCAGTCGTTTTACCGAGTAAAACCAAGGGTAACTACAGCGAAAGAGTGGAGGAAAACGCATATTTGCCCTGTACGTGATATGACGTCACGTTCTAAAAATAGCTCGCTCGCGGAACGCCATTATTAGTGCAAAGGAATGTTACTGCTTCATGTCATACATCACACGTCACGGCATGTTCCTACAACGGACTTGGATGAATAGTGACTCGACTCGGACTTGACTCGGATGAGTAGTGGACTTGACTCGGACTCGACTCAGATTTTTTTTTTAATGACTTGGACTTGACTCGGACTTGAACACTGGAGACTCGAACCTGGACTCGGACTCGAGGCATAGTGACTTGACTACAACACTGTTTTGTAATATCCAAAAACAAACAAATGAACAAAAAAAAAAAGAGAGCCACTGTTATTTTGGGATTTACAAGCAGAAAGGTTTTGGTAAACCCTGATGGAGAGAACTGGTCCAAAATCCTGAGTTATCTATTTTTACTATTCTGCTACCAGGGAGTCAGAATGTTCTCCAATCTTTTAAAGTGGTTTTGATCAATAGTTCTTACGACTTTCTAAATTTCTGTCATTCATTGTTTGCTTTGGACTTTCCTTGTATTTTCATGTGTGATATTTATAAGAACCATTATCTAAGAGTTGAATTTTGAATACTTTACAAAATACCCTTAAACCTTTTCACATTTTCTTGCATTATAACCTCATACTGCAATGTACTTTATTGGGTTCTTATATTAAAAATCAACAGGCAGAATGTTATTGAAATCGAAAACAACAGATACTTTTCCTTCCTCCTAAAAAATACACTGACGTTCACATCACAAAACATGGAAAGGTTCAAGGAGAATGGTATTGCTGCAAGAAGATGAGCAAAAAAATTTTATTTCACAAATGTATCTTTGTAATTTCACATGTAAGAAAAGTAATATATGCAGTTTATTAATATGCAGCTTTAGCGAAAATTCAGACTGAAGAAACACTATTGCCTACCTCCATCAATCAGGGACTCATCCGCCTCCGACGCAAGCCAATCAGCTTTGAACTGCTCCTCCTCAAAGCCAATCAGCATCCTGGGTTCATCTTAAAAAGAACTCCACATCCTCATCTCGGCCTTCTCCTCAGCGAGCAAGCAGTGGCTGCGCGTGTCCGGTTTGGACTCTGTCGACCGGTTTCAAGAGACAATAACTTATCCTGAAATCCTCCTGCCATAGGAACATCGTCTAGCCGCACATCTTCCTTTCCAACCTCTGTTTTCGTCAGCTCCGATTCCTGGCGCAATGAACTCGCAAGCGACGCAGACGAGTCCCAACTCTGCCTAAGTTCCGGTCAGCTTCGCTTCATAGCGCGCCGGGGTCTTTCTCAAACTGATCCCGTGGGGCTGGCTCTTGGTTCGCGGATCCGCCGACTCATCCGGGACCTCCTCTAGTTTTCATCGGCTTTGCGGCGCCACCTTGCCGCTCGTCCCGGCCGCATCTTTTCAGCCGGATCTACTCTCTCATTCACTCGCTAATGCGTTCGGAGCCAGCTCAGGTAATATGTATTCACCCATGTTTGTTTTCGTTTTCTTCTTCTTCTGGTGTTGCCGGTAGCCACCGGGCTTGTGGTGGCATTGCTGCCACCTACTGGTTGGAGTATGAAGTGCATTTTAAATTCAGCAATTGATACCAATCGTTATTAAACCGCTGCAACTCTGGTGCAATTTGGCATCCGCTTGGACTGGTCTGTATTGGGTTCAGACTTCTCATTCATGCTGACCAGGCCACTTCTGTCACTCTTGTCATTTCAATATTTTGCCAATCAATTCTTCAGGTGTTGTGTAATTATACATGTTAAAGTTATTTAAGGTTTTGTTAGTAGGAATTATCTGAATGTCAGCTGGGACCCTACGTACGGATGGCTGTGGGGGATGGTTTGAGTATTGGGCGATCTTTAACAGCAACTTGCTCATGTATTTAGGGATTGTCTATTTCTTCTTTTAGGTTCAAGAATTCATTCAAGATGAATAACCGGAGAGCATCACTAAAGGTGCTGTTGTCTGGTTGATACTATTTTCAATTACGGATCCTCTCTGCAGTTGTGAGGCTAACTAAAGCTACTAAGCAACGAGATCATCAGTTAGCAGGATGCAGTGCAGAATCTGAATTAAATTATTAAATTCATCCAAATGACATGGAATAAGCTAAATAAGCTAATCGATTCATAACAGCATTTGGTATGTGTTTGGCATTCTACGTATTTATGAGCTAAGCAAACATTATTGATTATGTCTTAAGAAGTGTTACCCGTGTTTAATGGTCCTTCATTTTCTGGATGTTTTCTTATAGATATTCTTTTCACTATTCCCAGTTGTTTT
This sequence comes from Fundulus heteroclitus, assembly GCF_011125445.2. Taxonomy (NCBI): domain Eukaryota; kingdom Metazoa; phylum Chordata; class Actinopteri; order Cyprinodontiformes; family Fundulidae; genus Fundulus; species Fundulus heteroclitus. The sequence continues at coordinate 18,736,874 of NC_046372.1, forward strand.
CTCAAACTAAACCTGTCAGCCTGCATTGAGTTCTACGTATTGATCTTAACCTAGTTCCATGATGGCTTTTGCCTGCAGATAAGCTCGAATTCTCGAGATATCAGTTTCATATCAGTTATTTCTGAGGGTCGGCTGCTCTCCTCGCTCGGTCACCTCAATCTCGCAGGTGCATCATTTTAAGAGTCATGTGTTTATTTCCAGGCAGCTTGAGCTCACTAATTTCGTTTCCTTCCCTCCTTGAACAGGATACTCTGGTTAAGAGTTGCCGTTCTGAACTTTCCTTCTGGTCTGGCTTGCTTCTCGTCCGGATTTAAAATACACTTTCTATAATGTCTTTTTGTCTGTAGATGCGTTAAATTTTACGGATGTGCATCCGTAAGTTTTGGAGGATTCTAAAAACAGTTGGTTTGCAGATTTTAGAAATTGTCAAAGAAATCGTTAATCTTGTGACCTTTCATCTAGAGTTATTTCAGCATTCAGGATGTGAGCTGCGCAACAGCAGACGCTTGTGGAGCCCAATCGTAGGTGATGGCTATCATCAGCATGCCTCACATATCTGCTCTTACTTTTCATTCATCTTAGCCGCCTAATGCTCATCTTAAAGGTAATCTAACTACGAATACTGGTGGTGGATTCAAATCTCATTCAAGTCTCATTAAGCCCTCGTCCGTCCTGTTCATTCCCTCTTGGTCACTCATTCATTTATGTGCATCATCCCTAAGCATCCTCTGTTATTTATCCTGTCATCCAGGCGTCCTGCCATGCAGTTGTCCTGTTATTCTGTTCATTCTTTCATGGTCATTCATTTATTCATGTTCCCTGCCATGTTCCCCACTACGTTCCCTGCATACTCCTTGCATGCTTCCTGCATGCTCCCAGTGTGCTCCCTGTGTGTTCCCTGCCATGCGGCCTTCCCTGCCATACTCTTTGCTATGTTTCCTTCTATGCTCCTTGCCGTGTTTCCTTCTATGCTCCTTGCCGTGTTTCCTTCTAAGCTCCCTGCCGTGTTTCCTTCTAAGCTCCCTGCCGTGTTTCCTTCTAAGCTCCCTGCCGTGTTTCCTTCTAAGCTCCCTGCCGTGTTTCCTTCTAAGCTCCCTGCCGTGTTTCCTTCTACGCTCCCTGCAACGCGGCCTGCCCTGCCATGTGTTTCCTTCCATGCTCCTTGCCGTGTTTCCTTCTACGCTCCCTGCAACGCGGCCTGCCCTGCCATGTGTTTCCTTCCATGCTCCTTGCCGTGTTTCCTTCTACGCTCCCTGCAACGCGGCCTGCCCTGCCATGTGTTTCCTTCCATGCTCCTTGCCGTGTTTCCTTCCATGCTCCTTGCCGTGTTTCCTTCAATGCTCCTTGCAAAGCGGCCTGCCCTGCCATGTGTTTCCTTCAATGCTCCTTGCCATGTGTTTCCTTCAATGCTCCTTGCCATGTGTTTCCTTCTATGCTCCTTGCCATGTGTTTCCTTCTATGCTCCTAGCCATGTGTTTCCTTCTATGCTCCTTGCCATGTTTCCTTCTACGCTCCCTGCAACGCCCTCCTCCCTGCCATGCGGCCTGTCCTGCCATGTTTCCTGCCATGTGTTTCCTTCCATGCGGCCTGCCCTGCCATGTGTTTCCTTCTATGCTCCTTGCGTGTGTTTCCTTCTATGCTCCTTGCCGTGTTTCCTTCTATGCTCCTTGCCGTGTTTCCTTCTATGCTCCCTGCGTTCTCTGCCATGCTCCCTGCGTGTTCCCTGCGCTCTCTGCCATGCGTTCTCTGCCATGCTCCCTGCGTGTTCCCTGCGTTCTCTGCCATGCGTTCTCTGCCATGCTCCCTGTGTGTTCCCTGCGTTCTCTGCCATACTCCCTGCGTTCTCTGCCATGCGTTCTCTGCCATACTCCCTGCGTTCTCTGCCATGCGTTCTCTGCCATGCTCCCTGCGTTCTCTGCCATGCGTTCTCTGCCATGCTCCCTGTGTGTTCCCTGCGTTCCCAGCCATACCCCCTGAGTTCTCGGCCATGCTCCTGCATGCGGCCTGTCCTGCCATGTTTCCTGCCATGTGTTTCCTTCCATGCGGCCTGCCCTGCCATGTGTTTCCTTCTATGCTCCTTGCGTGTGTTTCCTTCTATGCTCCTTGCCGTGTTTCCTTCTATGCTCCTTGCCGTGTTTCCTTCTATGCTCCTTGCCGTGTTTCCTTCTATGCTCCTTGCCGTGTTTCCTTCTATGCTCCTTGCCGTGTTTCCTTCTATGCTCCTTGCCGTGTTTCCTTCTATGCTCCCTGCGTTCTCTGCCATGCTCCCTGCGTGTTCCCTGCGTTCTCTGCCATGCGTTCTCTGCCATGCTCCCTGCGTGTTCCCTGCGTTCTCTGCCATGCGTTCTCTGCCATGCTCCCTGTGTGTTCCATGCGTTCTCTGCCATACTCCCTGCGTTCTCTGCCATGCGTTCTCTGCCATGCTCCCTGTGTGTTCCCTGCGTTCTCTGCCATGCTCCCTGTGTGTTCCCTGCGTTCTCTGCCATGCTCCCTGTGTGTTCCCTGCGTTCTCTGCCATGCTCCCTGTGTGTTCCCTGCGTTCTCAGCCATACCCCCTGAGTTCTCGGCCATGCTCCTGCATGCGGCCTGCCCTGCCATGTTCCCTTCTATGCTCCCTGTGCGTTCTCTGCCATGTTCCCTGCGTTCTCTGCCATGTTCCCTGCGTACTCTGCCATGCTCCCGTGTGTTCCCTGCCATATTTCCGGCATGCTCCCTGTGTGTTCCCTCCCATGTCCCCTGCATGCTGCCTGCCATGATTATTCATTCATCACGTGCATCAGCCCAAAACTGACCATTCACCTCACTTTCCACCTCTCCATCAACCTCACCTCATCTTTCCATTCATCTTGTTTAATTCTGGTAAGCCTTTGCGGCAATGGCCCTCTTTGCTAAGCTTTCACATCTTTTCTCCTTCATTACTCATCCTTCTCTCTGCCTTCTGAACTTGCTGACGCTCTGGCCTGGACCTCGGCATTTTTGGGGGGTAATTTCCCTATTCTCATACATCTGCTTATCTATGTTAAAGTATAAATCACCGTTTATGTTCCTGCCGAGGTCCGAGCGCCAAAGTTTAAACTATTGTATCAATAAATTCCTATCGCTTTTCTCTCTTTGTGAGTCTTTAGTTTGAAATGATGCTAAAGCGGAAATACAACCGAAGAACTCTTGCTTACTTCCATTCAATCAGAGGCTTGTTCGCCTCCAATGGAGCAATTGTTTCGAGCCACACCTCCTCGAAGCCCAATCATCATCCAGTGTTCACCTTAAACAGCAACTCCAAATCATCTCTCAGCCTGCTTTTGGCAAGCGCAAGAACCATTGCACTAATATCGTATTTCGCTTCAGACATTCCCCTTTGCATCCCTTTCAGTTCCAAGTATCATCCCGTGACCGACCATCTCTATTCATGCACCTTACCATACACCTCACCTCATCTCCCCATTCATCTCACTCAACTTTGGTAGGCCTTCGCGGCAACCGGCCCTGTTTGGTAAGCCTTCGCAGCACTTTTCCTCTATAGCTCATCCTACTTGTCTCTGTTTTTAGTTTAATCCAAGTCTCATTGTCTTTCAACCATGCAGACGCATCGGCCTCGACCTCGGCAATTTTTGGGGGGAAATATCCCTATTCTCATACGCCTGCTAATGCATATTCAAGTATAATTCAGCGTGAATTTTTCCTGCCGAGGTCTGAGCGCCAAACTCTTAAAATATTGTATCAATAAAATTCTTCTAATTGCCTTTTCTTTCTGTGTGAGTTTTTCAGATTGAAATGCAGCTTTAGCGAAAATTCAGACTGAAGAAACACTATTGCCTACCTCCATCAATCAGGGACTCATCCGCCTCCGACGCAAGCCAATCAGCTTTGAACTGCTCCTCCTCAAAGCCAATCAGCATCCTGGGTTCATCTTAAAAAGAACTCCACATCCTCATCTCGGCCTTCTCCTCAGCGAGCAAGCAGAGGCTGCGCGTGTCCGGTTTGGACTCTGTCGACCGGTTTCAACCCACCTCCATCCCCTTCTCCACCATCGTAGCAAGCTTCGCCTGGCTTTCCTACGGTCCTCCTTCAACCTTGTCCCTATCACAGTGTAATTCCTCCTGGACTCTTATTGAATTCCCAGTCACTCATTAAAACGGTCCGGCAGAAGACCGCCATGCTGAGCCTGGTTCTGCCAGAGGTTTCTTCCCAAGGGGGAGTTTTTTCTCTCCACAGTCGCTTCATGCTTGCTCATCATGGACAGTTCATGCAAACCTGTGTTTATCAAATTGGACATCAAGCTCAAACAGATCATCATATGGACTGAACAAACTTTGCTTATCTCCACTCCACCACCAGTTTCAGACCCGGGGGGAAATATCCCTATTCTCATACGCCTGCTAATGCATATTCAAGTATAATTCAGCGTGAATTTTTCCTGCCGAGGTCTGAGCGCCAAACTCTTAAAATATTGTATCAATAAAATTCTTCTAATTGCCTTTTCTTTCTGTGTGAGTTTTTCAGATTGAAATTGGGTTTAGAGGTCTCAGTCAGCACTGTCTCCACGAGGCACTGAGAGAAGAAATCGCTGAATGTTCTATTATGAAACTAAAACCTAATTTTATTCATTTTCCATTATTTTATCATTTAAGTTTGGCTGGTTAGGTAAGAGCACATCTGCATGTGGTGTGACAAAGTCAGAATGTATGTTTATTTCTGGTTTGATATAACAGAAAACGTCTGTTCCATCTGCTTGCATGTTTTCCATTAGCCAAGACTTTCTTGTCATGTAGTTTGTTTGCTGTTTGATCACTTCCAGTCCATCTTTTGAACAATTGAGTTTTACGCTGATTAAATAATCCTCATATTAAAAGACCTTTTAGTCACATTTGTTTCTAACATCAAGCAAAACAACAAAAAATAATAATAAACACACGGGCTAGGAAGTGTTTTAAGTTAATAATGATCTGGGAAGCTCCATCAATTTTCTTATGCTGTTTAGAGTCCTGAACCTACCTTAGATAAATTTGTATGAGGAAAAACCCTAGTCATGCAAAGAAAAGACAAACAGAATTCCCCAAAATGGGCCTGCACATTGCATAAATAAGACTTTGGTAATTGTAACAAAAACGTTACAGAGAAATATAATACAGTTTCGTACAGAATTATTCATACCCCTGGCAGATTTTGATTTAAAGTAGTCAAATGTTTGAGTTTACACGCCTGTTTCTTCTGACCGGACATAATATTAAAGGGGACATATCCTCCAAAATGCACAGTAGCTACGCAGCATTTGGCCTTGCAATCAGCAGATAGTGGAGCAGCTGCTCTAGTGTATCCAGTGCTCACATGTCGGAGTGGTGTGAGAACAGTGAGGCCATAGTGACTTTAGCATCATTTTCCAATGACAATGGGTGAGAGTAGAGTCTACCTGCTGAGGAGGCTCTTCTCTACTGACCTCTGACATCAACGAGGCATTTTGGGTCCAAACAGCTGCCTCTTAGATACACAGAGATAATTTAGTGTGAACATTTAAGTAGATCATGTTGCTCACTTTAAACTTCAAGTAAGTCATCATGTCAACATGTCAAATTACATTGGGTTACTGTCAGCTAATTGGCTGAGTCTCTGTTTGTGTTAAACAATTGTAAAGGCCTAACAAAAAAAAAACTGACTAGTAGGTGTTGTTTGCTGTTAAAGTTAAATATTCTGTAAATTCAACAACAATTTGGATTATCTTTGTTATCAAAAATGTTTCCGAGTTCTGCCACATTAAAAACATATAGATCATAAAGGTATAAAGAAGTGTAAATCTTCTCACTAAGCTTAGTACGGGCAGAGAGATCTTTGACCTTGTTCTGATCCGCTGAGGAACGGAGAGCAAACAATGAAGTGCAGCAGTAAGAATTCATAATGAGGCGAGGGGAAAAAAAATAAAAAAGACCTTCACTGCTCCTGTGATATTAATCGCATGTTCACGAGCCAGCAAACACACACACACAAACAGTGGGGAAAAAAAAAAAATCTGAGACACCACAAGCAAACTTGTCTAGACGGTAAACAAGATCTGCCTCTGGGGCCTGAGAATGTGGGGAAACTAGATACGAACCTGAGCGCAGGACACAGGACGACAGGAGAACATCTGGATAAACAACCAGGAATTACCTGTTTGAACACAATATCATCAAACTCCAAATCAGCTTGTGTACTGAAGAAAACAACATTGTATAATCTAGGTAATAGAAATTAAGATAGCCCTAATAAAGACACAAATATCTGTAAAAGAACTAAATAAGACAGGCAAGTCTGGACGTGCTTCAACTGATAGGGTTTCATTTTCAAAGATATGTGCTCTGTATACATTCAGTGTCTATGCCCTCCTCCTCACTTGCTTCCAGACTGTATGCATGTCAACAGACACACAAACACAACTGGATAGTTCAAAGAAAAACTACACGTACTCAGAGACGTTTTTTTTTTTTTTTTTTTTTAATCATGTCTGTTCATCGTACAAGTTGCACAGCGGATGATAAGGAGAAAAATGGCTGGAGTAAACAAACCAAGCGTGGAGGACTATGCACCTTTTGAAGTCGTCTCTCTTCTTGCTTTTTAGCTGTGGCGTAACGCCGCTGGTTAAGCAGATCATTAAGAGTAATGGTTGCTGAGGATTGCAGAGCTTTATCTTTAATGGCGAGAACAAAGTTGTTGATGATCTGGGGGGATTCTGGAGCTGGATTTGATGGGAATTCCCATGCTTGCTGGAACAGTTTATGTTGAAACATTTTGATCTGTGATAACAGACAGGTGCTATCATAAATTTAAAGTCAGGGAATTACTGGCTCAGCTTTACATACTGAGACATGAGGCATGTTGGGATTGATATCTTGACAGAGATTGAAGGTTCTCCCCCAAACAGATGCTGGAGTTTTATCGTGTAGCAGCAGCAGCGTGTCCCAGTAAATACTAGACTTTGAAATACAAGGGAAGACTGCATCGTATACATGCATGGACTTTTCTCCAGAGTCAGAAACATGCTTAAATTCTAAGGCAGAAATCATAAAGCTAACATCAATGTGTGAACATTAAGCAGTAATACGGGATTCACAATTCATGCAATTAATAGTAAAGAAAAAACCTGATAATTTTATGGAAGTAGTATGGCCTCACACTGACAAAAAAATTTAGACCATCTTCAAGATATACCTTTTCTGTTATTATTATTATTATTATTATTATTATTATTATTATTATTATTATTATTTCCCCAAATTATGTTTTTTCTAACACAGGATTTACATTGTGGTTGAACACATACCAAAGGTTGTTCTATATTTGTTTAAATTTAACCTCATTCCATATTCTTTAAGATGAACTTTGGTTCTCTAACTTGGTCCTGCAGTGAACCCAAGATTCCCTGAATCATTCTTATGATGGTTTTTAACTATTACTTTTACTTTTTTGTGCGTACATAGTTCTTTAATTTCTTTAATTTTCATTTTGCGTAGTAGTTTTAGTTAAGTTTCACTAGCCCAGTAGAAAGGATTTGTTGATTGAATTATATAATTAATTCAGATAAACATTATATAATGGTGTTCCCTGGATTTTTATTTATTTCTGTTAATAAATTATTGTATTTGAAGATAAGTTGTCACTCATTTATTCCATGTGTGCAGTTTGCTGTTAAAAGAATGCCAGTGCCTGAATCACCCTTTCAACTATTGTATTAAAATCAGTTGTTAGGGCTGATAATTACCGGACAATACCCAACAGACCAAGGGTGATTTAATAAGCATCAAATACCTTAAAACATGCGTAATGGCAAAACAATTATGATCAAAAAGGTACAGAAAGATGGGGAGAGAAAAAAATGGTCTCACTAAAGGCTGGAGGAACCACATGTGAACAGACCTCTTTGATTAAAGGTTAAAACTTTGTCTGTAATTTACTGGTCCATCTCTAAGTAGAAATGGAGCAATATTTCACAACAAGATAATCCTTTAAAAGGACTTCCATGTTAGACAGATGTTATTTGAAACTACTGCTGTGAGTTTGCTGTTAAAAGAATACCAGTGCTCAAATCAACCTTTCAACTATTGTCCTAATATCAGCTGTTTGGGCTGATATTCACCGAACAGTAACTAAAAGACCGAGGGTAATTTAATAGACTTTAAATAACCTAAAACATGCATAATTGCACAACCCCTGTTCTTTTTCCTTCCAGTGGCTCCTGAGTATGTGCCAGCCGGTTTCCAGCCCATCTATACGTGTTGCTTTAATAAAACTCTTATACTGCTGTTTGTGCCTCGGATGAATTATTGGGTCCAAATCTTGATTCATTATTCAATTCAATTTTATTTATATAGCTCCAATTCATGAAACATGTCATCTCAAGGCACTTTACAAAGTCAAATTCAATCATATTATACAGATTGGGTCAGATTATACACATTGGTAAAAAAATTTCCTATATAAGGGAAACCAGTTGATTGCATCAAAGTCCTGACAAGCAGCATTCACTCCTGGAGAAGCGTAGAGCCACAGGGAGAGTCGTCTGCATTGTCCATAGCTTTGCAGCAATCCCTCATGCTGAGCAAGCATGAAGCGACAGTGGAATGAAAAACCACCCATTAACGGGAAGGAAAACCTCCAGCAGAAGTATGCTCAGTATGAACGGTCATCTGCCTCGACCCACTGGGGGTTAGAGAAGAGATTATAAGATTATATGTTTGTGTTGTTGCCAAAGCGTTTGGTTTGTTAATTAACTTGAATCTCATTGGTGAGCAAAAGTACATGAACAGAAGAAGTTTTTTTTTTTTCTTGGATTGTAGCAGTAAAACACCGTAAGTAAATATGCATCTCTGCTGCGTGTGAAGCATATACTCTCTTAAATGTATGATCTGTGGTAAAAAAAAGAAAATAAAAAAAAATCCAGCAGGTGTTAAACTTACGGAACATTATAGCCTTCACCTGCACAATACTGTGGTTACTGAGGCCTACAGATCAGAAAATTACAATTATTGTATATAATAGTTGCAGGGTCCTTTTCAACCTCAGTCAGAAAGACAGAAAGTAATGAAAGCAGCCACAGCAGGAATGAGCTTCCCTATGTGAAATGGGCCAGAAGTGACTTAAAAGGGAAAATGACACACAAAACAGATTAGAGCTTCTTCTTTGCATGGGATAGAGTACAGGGCTGCACATCTTTATTCATGGGAGCTGTTTATCTGTGAGAGAGAAAAAAAGTTTATATTGAAAATAGCCGGCATTCATCTCAGCATTTCAGTTGAGAAATCAGAGTGGAAAGTTTACGGATTATCACCACTAAAATGACTCCTCTCTGGATGAAACCGCGCTTTGGAAACATTCCCCCCTCGAGGCAAACAAAAGGCAAACACCCAACTATTCTTTATTTATTTTCTCCTCTCACTTTCCTTTTGTCAGGGACTTCCACTGTTTTGCATTTGAATCCCTCCAAATCAGGAAATCACTTCTGCAGAGTTCTTGTATTTATGAAAACACGGGTTTCCAAGAGCCTGGAGTGAATTTATATTTGGTACAAGCTCCGTTGTGTGTCTTACTCTTTGGCAACGTGCCCTCTCACAAGATTTCCATGGGGTTTTGCCCCCCCCCCCCCCCCCCAGTTTCCACAGTGATTGATTTGCTTTTTAAAGGCTTCCTGTGTTGGGCACAGCCTACGAAGCACATCTGTAAGGGTGCACTGGCCTTGCTGGGTCTGTTTTTCTCTAGTGTGCTCTTCTGTGGTGTAGTAAAGTGAGGTATCTGCCTTTTCTGTGGCCTGAGAGAATGACGTGCTCCATTATAAAAAGAACTGACTCCAATGAAAAATGAACCTCGGGTCCTAACGGGCGTTGGTCGCTCGGCGGATTACAGCGCCTCAAGGGATGTAGCCGAGCCTCTGATGTTGATGCCTAAAAACGGGGAACAAAAGCAGCTGGCCTGTGAGTGATAAAGTTATACTGAGCGTTCACGTCAAGAATAGTTAAGAGTTTGAGGAGTCAAATCTGAGCCCTTCCAGCTGCTAAGGATCAGCTTTGGGTTGTAATTAAGTGAATCTGAGAATGGATTCTGTCTGCTTTAAAGCCAAGTAGTTCCAGCTTTGTCAGAATAAGTTAGGAGGAAACAATCTGGGATGTTTAACTGTGGATTAAAATATGAGCAAAAATCTAGTTTACAATTTTACAATAAACGTGTTTTCATTGGACAAGTTTGGGTTGTTGCTTAACAGTTTCTTCATCAGGTGAGCAAGTTCAAGATCTGAAGGTGATTCCAGGTGTTGATTTAAGAGTTGGAAGCCACACTGGAAACAATGGGAGTGGCCAAATAAACTGTTTGGCACATTCTGAGAAAAGAAGGCCCAGCAGGATGATAAGGACTGGACCCCTAAAGAGTAAAATACATGTTACAGAAACAGTCCATGATGGAAAAGCCTAGCCAAGAGGGAATCATAGCAAATACAAGAAGTCCAGCACAAGATAAAAAATATTTATAAGTCTTATGAACAGAAAAAAAGCAGCCAGTTTTTCAAGATTGATTTTTGGACAGAATATAAACTAAGGGCAAACTAAGGCAAAAAGAGGAAAGGTTCAGCTTTTGAAAATGAGTCAAATTTTAAGAAAATATGAACTAGAGGGGAAAAAAAGCTGTTGAAACAGCAAAAAAGAATAATGAAAAGGGAACATTTACTCATTATAAAAGGAGCACAGAATTTGTGCGATGCTGCAGTCACGTCTGAGTATTCACCCAAGACTGTGTTGACCACAGGGGCACTGAAGCAATAACTGGACCGGGGAAAGTGATAGAAGGTGGTTTGGTCTGTTAAAGCAAAGACATTCTACAAATATGTGGCATGTAAAGACAAACATCCAGTGTGATTTCTGCAACGGTTTGGAAAAGGTTCTGCTTGGAAGCCTTGGCTCCTTTACTTTTGCTAAGCTTTGAAACATTTCTCCAGTCTACCGTATTTTTCAGACTATAAGTTGCATTTTTTCATAGTTTGGCCGATCCTGAGACTTATATTCAGGTGTGACTTATATATCAAATTTAAATGGTAATTTATATTGACCAGCATGAACCAAGGAGTAATGATTACCGTCCATGCCACAAGAGGGCGGTCTAAGCTTGTGAAAACTATCCTGCTCCTGTACCACTTAAAAATTAATTGAAGCATTAACTTATAGACAACAAAGAGTGAACACGCGTTTGTACATTGTTTCGCTGTTTCAGTCTGCATTCATGCAGCGTGCAGCTTGAAGGGCCTAGACTAATAGAACCCTGTTATTGGGCTGTCTGTGAAGCTAATAGCAGCTAGAGCCAGCTTACAGGTCTGTTGTCCGTGTGGTTTACAACTTTGCTGATGCACGTGAGCTTTATGTTGCTCTGAAACATCTGTGTCGTAGCACATTGCACCGTTACCCTCACAGTCTATTTTAGGCCTAATTTTGACAGCTTCCAGACTAATGGGCGCTGGATAAGACCTTCCTGGTTGGAATTGCTAATTGATCCTCCCAAGATATGCTCCATGTTATTCAGCCAGTTGTGGATGCAGCTGTGTAGTTTAATAAGTGTGCTTACCAGATTAAATGTAATTTTCTAGTATTGGATTGTGTGAAATAAATGTGTGTAGTCTGGTATATATGTTATTTTTCCTCTTTAAGAAGCATTTCTTGACTGATGCAACTTATATTCTAGAACGATTTATTGTCTGAAAAATATGGTAAACACAGTTGCTAATCAAACATCTAGGAACTGAATTCCTTGTTGCAGGAGATTGCTTTTGGCAGGTGTGGTACTCTGCCATGCTGGAAAGGTTAAAGTGTAACTCACCCTAATGTAAAGGCATAAGCTCGCACCCAGACAAATATTTAAAAATGTCACAAAAGAGGGCAGTGGCAAGAAACCCTCAGAGGTGAAAGTTAAGTGGGGCTGTGGTCAGGACGAGGGAAAGTGACATGTCAAAACATGCAGGGGTCACCAACTTTTTTGAAACGGAGAACAACTTAATTGGCGTTGTGTCATACCAGCACTGACCTTTGTACTAGAAGAGTCAGAGTTCATTTTAACTTTATGTAAAATAAACACATTTTCCATCCTTTCTTATAGATATTATCATTTTTAAATCTATATAAATGCAAGTGTGAATAAACAGGACGAGTAACAGAATAAAATAGATAGTTTTAGATGCAGCTCATTGGCGGGTTGTGCTGTTTTTAGAACAGGCTCGTAGGTGCTACATGTGGTCCTTGGGGGCTACTTGGTGCCCTTGGGAATCATGTTGGTGACCCCTGATGTAGAGTGACCAGAGCGACACTGGTAGTTTCGCCATAGCCTGGCCAGCCAGACTGACATACAGCACGTGTATTCAATACACAGCTTGTCAGTCTGGACAGGCTCAGACTCTCTGGTCCAAAACGTACCGGACCAATCACAGCGCGGGAGTCAGGAGTTTACAATGCATCCCTCTTTACTCATAATGCAGCAGCTCTTTTCTGTAATTGTAATAGTCAAGATGGCGGCCACAACAGACCGATATTTTAATGATGCCCTCTATGTCCTGAATGAGCTGGCCATATCTTTAAAACCTCAATAAATGGCTGCTCTTAGAGCTAAAACAGAGTGTGTTGCTTGAAGTTTGCGTCACATCTGTGGTTATCGGATTCGTTCTACCCTGTTTCCACTGATCCTGTCAGTCCCACCATTGAAACCTGGCTCTACCGGCGGCTTTCCATATTGGAATGCTGTGTTTACAGTGTATGTTAGTCTGGCTGGGCAGGCTAGTTTCCCCATTGATCAATCTTTTGAGGTGGAGGATTATTCAACCCCATTTCATCAGAGATTGAGAGAGACTTTGCGGAGCCCACCTGGCCTGAGCTTAATCAGTTGAAGCTGCTGGCACAAGGCACTGACTCAGCAATTTCCAAAGCTGGCACTGCTGAGGCAGTTCTGGACAGAAAGAGGTCAGTTTCTGAGTGGTAAAGTGATGTTTGAACCAATAGGAAAATTCAACTGCTAGCCACCGTTCAACCATAAGGGAGCAGCACTAAGACTGTTCAAGTATTGCAGAAATAAACAAGTTCATATGAAAATCTAAAAACATTAAAATAGCACCCTGAGGCCATTTTAAACAGTCTATCAGCAAAAAAAGAGTGATTTTTGGGTGAGCTACACTTTAAGAAGAGTTTTACAAAGTTGAGGTGTTGACTTGCCCTCCAAACTCACACTGAATATGGTGCAGATATGGTGGGGGCACTGAAAGGAAGCAAAATCCTTAAAATTAGTGTGTACACTCATATCCGCCACGTGCGGGTGCAGGTCCGCTTACTGAGGCCGTGCAATGCAGCACAGATTTTTCAAAACGGAAGTTTGGCCTGATGCTGCAGCAGCCCCCAGATCAAGCTCCTGAATTCATGAACCGAAGAGGAAAGGTTGGGCACTAGACAGGAGAAGGTTCTGCTGAATTTCAGAGTAAAATCACCCCACCAACTGACGCTAGCATGACTAGCATAAACAAAACGGTACAAAACACAAAAGAGACAAAGAGACAAAAAGACACGAAACATAGGTGCAGTTGGAGGGTGAAATAGGATATTTATGCACACAGACAGCACTTTAAATAGACAGAATGATATTTTTAGGCATAGCCATTCCAGGTGGGTATGATAAGGATAAATGAGTGGAATATTAAGTGTTGTGAAGGATCTGTGATGATGTGGGCCCATTTCTCCTCCAAAGGCCCTAGAAATAATATTGTAGAAGTACTCAAAATTATGAACTTTTTTTTAATTATAAGGAAATTTTAAATACAAATCTGATTGATTCATTTTTAAAACTAAACATGGGTTGTCATTAGGTCCTTTAGAAAAGAAAGAAAAAGATATATTCCTAAAATCCCTAAAACATTATAATACTAATGTAGAAAAATTTACTTTTGAGGGTTTGTATCATATTAAATTAGTAACACATTGCTATAAAACATCCCTTGGTGACTTTTAACAGTGCACGCATATCAGCTTTTATTGCCAATAGCAGTTAGCCCCTAAACTTATAAGGTTTAAAATATTCCAGATTTCTAACTTGCAACAGGAATACCTTTCCGTTTGGTTAATATGATTCCTGTGATCAAAGTTTGGGCTTCAGTGGTAAAAGTAACACAGCATAAACAGCACAGTCATCACTATATCACAGTTCATACGTTTATTTGTACCTGCAAGTACCTAAGAACCATGGATCTAGAGATACATAGTAAACAAACTGAAAATAAATGGTCAGCTCTCTGAATGCTTGTGAGATGTTCTTGAAGACTAAGTGCTGTCGTCCTTGTAGGAGGGGGTTGTGCAAAGCATTAACAAGACTTACATTCAATCTTTTAATGTTCTATTTGCAATCATCATGGCACTTTTTGTAAAAGGTAAATCAGAAACTAAAACTGTATTAAGATAAACTTACCATACTAAAGATTTACCCGGTATTAAGTGTTACATTGTCAAAGGCAGAACCGTTGGTGGGCCAATACCCTAATCCTGAAACCAATCTGTTTCAGCCTACGCCTTAAAATTAGGATTTATCTTCAGAAGATGCTGCTTAACTGTCACGCATCAGAAGTTAAGGGTCAAAGCACACCTGCAAAGCTGGAGTTGACATGAGACAAATAAAAGCCCGTTCAAAACAAAAGAGACTTAGCCAAAAGCCACTTCAGAAACCTTTCTTCATAATCCAGGGATGTAAAAGCAGACCTGAGGAACGGGGAAAAAAATCCCACACGAAAGCAACAGGCTTTCACGAAGTGCATTAGCATTTACTTGTGTTTGAATGTGACTGAACTAATTGCGCTGGGTTGTAGAGATGTTAAGCGAGCGTAAACATTTGGAGGGTTGGAGCAGGCCCCCACAGAGATGAAAAAGCACCTATTTTCATCCAAACGCAATTAATCAGCATCTGAGTCTGCAAACAGATGCTGAAGCTTGCTCCATTGCCTCTCTCGTAAGCAGTTGACTGACAGATGAAAGCGGGGAAATTTGCACCCAGTTAGGCAATTAGACATAAAGTGAGTCAGATCTGCTCCGACACAGACCTCAGTCCTCGACAGATGGTCCCTTGCTATTATATCAAGAGAGGAATTGTGCTTATGTACTTATTTATGATTTGATAAATCATTAAAGGAAATACTCCATCGTATTTGGCTGCCAGAAAGCTTCTAAATCTTTACAGGATTAACATAAATAAATCACATGGTAGAGCTTGTTTTTACTTTTTTTTTTTTTTTAAGCTGAGATCATTTTAAAACACATTTTTCATTTAGAATGAGAGCGTTTTTATTAGGACTTTATGAAACAAAATCTGCTGTAGGAGTGATTTGGTATAATTTAGAATACTGACGTCAGAAAGCCTTTTTTGTGGCTAATAGTAATGGAAATTGGTACAAGAGCCTTCTTATTGGGCAAGTTCAAAATGGTAGAGTTTACGGAAATACGTTTGCAGCAACTTTTCTTTTCTGCAAACTAAATTTTTATCTTTTATCTTTATGAGCTCACATTCATGCTGAAGATTTCACAGTTGTTCCCTCTTTTTAGTTGAGTCGCCACTGTGTTACATAACGATACTTCAATGCCAGAGTTTGTACGGCACACACGCAGAGCCAACTCTCAGAATATCATAGTTTTCATCGAGATTCAGCCTACTTCCGTCCGTCCGTCCGTCCGTTGTCTTCCGCTTATCCGGGGTCGGGTCGCGGGGGTATCAGCTTCAGTAGGGAGGCCCAGACGTCCCTCTCCCCAGCCACTTGGGCCAGCTCCTCAGGAGGAACCCCAAGGCATTCCCAGGCCAGCCGAGAGACATAGTCCCTCCAGCGTGTCCTGGGTCTTCCCCTGGGTCTCCTCCCGGTGGGACGTGCCCGGAACACCTCACCAGGGAGGCGTCCAGGAGGCATCCTGACCAGATGCCCGAGCCACCTCAACTGGCTCCTCTCGACGTGGAGGAGCAGCGGCTCTACTCTGAGTCCTCCCCGGATGACTGAGCTCCTCACCCTATCTCTAAGGGAGAGCCCAGACACACTACGGAGAAAACTCATTTCAGCCGCTTGTATCCGGGATCTCGTTCTTTCGGTCACGACCCAAAGCTCGTGACCATAGATGAGGGTAGGAACGTAGATCGACCGGTAAATCGAGAGCTTCGCCTTTTGGCTCAGCTCTCTCTTCACCATAACGGATCGGTACAGCGCCCGCTTCACAGCAGACGCTGCACCAATCCGCCTGTCGATCTCCCGCTCCATCTTCCCCTCATTCGTGAACAAGACCCCAAGATACTTGAACTCCTCCACTAGGGGCAGCACATTCTCCCCAACCCGGAGAAGGCACTCTACCTTTTTCCGGTTCAAGACCATGGTCTCGGATTTGGAGGCACTGATTTTCATCCCGGCCGCTTCGCACTCGGCTGCGAACCGCTCCAGTGAGAGCTGTAGATCACGCCCAGATGAAGCCAATAGGACCACGTAATCCGCGAATAGCAGAGACGCAATCCTAAGGCCACCAAAGCGGATCCCCTCAACACCTTGGCTGCGCCTAGAAATTCTGTCCATAAAAGTTATGAACAGAATCGGTGACAAAGGGCAACCTTGGCGGAGTCCAACTCTCACTGGAAACGAGTCCGACTTACTGCCGGCAATGCGGACCAGACTCTGACACCGGTCGTACAGAGACCTGACAGCCCTTATTAAAGGGTCCGGTACTCCATACTCCCGGTGTACCCCCCACAGGATCCCCCGGGGGACACATTCGAATGCCTTCTCCAGATCCACAAAACACATGTAGACTGGTTGGGCAAACTCCCATGCCCCCTCAAGAATCCTGCTGAGGGTATAGAGCTGGTCCAGTGTTCCACGGCCAGGACGAAAACCACACTGCTCTTCCTGAATCCGAGATTCGACTATCCGACGGACCCTCCTTTCCAGAACCCCTGAATAGACCTTACCAGGGAGGCTTAAGAGTGTGATTCCTCTGTAGTTGGAACACACCCTCCGGTCCCCCTTTTTAAATAGGGGGACCACCACCCCAGTCTGCCAATCCAGGGGAACTGCCCCCGATGTCCACGCAATGTTGCAGAGCCGCGTTAACCAACACAGCCCCACAACATCCAGAGCCTTAAGGTACTCAGGGCGAATCTCATCCACCCCCGGAGCCTTGCCACCGAGGAGCTTTTTAACAACCTCGGCAACCTCAGCACCAGAGATGGGAGAACCCGACCCAGAGTCCTCAGGCTCTGCTTCCTCAATGGAAGGCGGGGGACATTGAGTCTGAATGGACCATGTTCCACGCCTCTATTGCTGAGGCGGCTAGTCGGAGCTGTGGCCGCAAGGTTGTCGGTGCATGTCGTGGCGGCAACCCTCGAACCCGCTGGTGGACACCAGCGGTGAGGGAAGCCGTCAAGCTGAAGAAGGAGTCCTATCGGGCTTTTTTGGCCTGTGGGACTCCGGAAGCAGCTGATGTGTACCGGCAGTCGAAGCGGCAGGCGGCTCGGCTGGTCGCCGAGGCAAAAACTCGGGCGTGGGAAGAGTTCGGAGAGGCCATGGAGAAAGACTTCCGATTCAGCCTACTTTTAAATTCAATCTGATGGTTTCAGAATAGCACATTTAAAGCACTAGTTTTGATTATTTGAAGTAAGTTGCTGCAAAGTCGTTATTGGTAATAGTTATCTTACCTGTAGTTATGTCACAATGAGCTTGTTGGAAATTAAATAAGTCCTCTGAATGGTCAAAGCTAACAGCTAGTCAGGCTAGTTTCAGCTGACTTACCATTTAAAATCAACTCCAAAGTAAAATGCTCATACTTGAGTTTAACAACAAAAGACTGGAGTTTTACATTGTAATGTTGTATTCAACCGGACAAAGATAACATTTTATGCACACTTCAATTGCTTGCAAGCACATCTTGAGAAATGTTGACCATTTTACGATGATTGCTTGCAAGCACAACCACTTGATCTCGTCCCTTCCTCTCTGCATCTGTAGATTCTGTATTTAAAGGTGTTACATTGGTGGGGTTTGCAGACTGTTAGGTTTGATGATGGGGTTCACTTTCCAGGTGTGGGGGCTGGACATCCCTCTGGGGTGCTGATACCTGGACCTGGGAGTATAGGATGTGTGTGGTGAGTGTGAGTGTGTGTGTACAGCGTCCCCACTTTTTTTGTGGGTAAGAGTGTATGCATGTGGGGGCACTAGGGTGGGAAAGTATGAATGTGACTGTGTACCTGGTTTTCTGTTTGTCTTTTTCTCAGTTTGGGTTTTGGACTGCTCCCTCTGCTGGGACATCTTAGGTCTCCACTAAGTGTGGATATGCAGCACGAACAGAAAAGCATAGCTTGAGGGAAAAAGGGAGAAACGGAGATAGGGAAATCTAACAGAAGAAACAAGTAATGAGTAATGACAGCCAGAGAGCTTATATGCAGAGGGAAAGGTGGAGAAAGGCGAAGCAAAACAGGTGTGAGCAATCAGGTGAAGATGTGGAACAGCTGGGGCCGATGAAGGCTGAAGGTGCTGAGGGGAGGAGAGTAATAAATGCAGGAGCTAAACAGAGAGACAAAAAAAAAGAATAACAATATAATAGAAATTAACTATAATGCATCTGCTGTGTTTCTCCTGTCTCCTGCCCTGATCTGTTGTGTTTTGGTTCAGTTGGTTGTTCGCTGCTCTCTGCCATGCTCCGGTCTGCAATGCTTATTAGCAGAGACTGCAACATCTGTTGCAGCCCTAATTACCTTCATTCCTCCACCTGTGTTCCTGAATATATATATATATATATATATATATATATATATATATATATATATATATATATATATATATATATATATATATATATATATATATATACCTGCCTCTCACAGTCAGAGGGTGGCCTCCTTTAGATTTAAAGAGACTGTACCTCATAACAGGGGCAAAAGAGGTGCTGTGGAGGTACAACAACAAGGGATTGAGACCAAAGTATTGCAGTTCCACTTTATAAAGACCACAAATTAATGATTTAAATGTGAAAATTAAGGCATTCAAAAGCATAATTTTTCCCTTTCAAAAGAACTGTGAAAATATACTTTAATTTAGCCCTAACAGGTAGCTCTAAAGAAGATAGAAGGTTTGGCATCATTAGTGGCTAATAGTTAGCCAGTCACAAGATTATTGCAGTCCTTACAAATCATTTCTATCTTGTCTGTCATCGTTTCATCTTTCTACCAAGTTTCCAAAATGTTGCCAGATAAACAATCTAAATGTGCTGGAGTCCTCCCCAATGTTTATGTAACCGAGTGTTGACAGTCAGCTCCGTTGTCAGCCAGATCTGTCAATGCAACAGGGCAAAAGCCCAAAACTACTTTCTTCTCCTATAGAGACTTCAAAATCAGAGTTTCCATGACGGGTAGACTCCTGGTCAAAACCCAGAAAGGAGTAAAAATTATGCACATGCAAAAACAAGAAAAGGGAGTGAGAAGCAACATCAACCAAGGGGGGCAGGGAATGTTGTGTTGCAAAAGCAAGGCGTTTTGCAAGGCACCTTCACTGCTGTTGTTGGATGAAGTAAGACATTTTTAATTTCTCAAAACGTCCTGCGTGGCATGCGACAAAAAAAAAAAAAAACAACTTGTATAATTAAACATATTTCCCCCTCATTCAACCGGAGGCTTTTTACAGAATAAAGATTATTAACATTTTGAATGTTTTATCTTACTATCATCGCTCGCTTTTGCATTTAAAAGTTTTGCTTGCATCCTGGTTATGATCTACCAACACAAATTTTGAATAATTTGCTGGACTTAAGATTTTGATTTTTGAGTGTACAAAGCAACTACTTTCACATTCAGGGCTCAAAATTGCTTTGCTTATATGAAAATAAGTAATTAGAATAAAATGTGTCATGTGAACACCTCAATCGGATTGTTGTGACCGGATTAAGCTCAGTCAGAATGAAACTGCATTCCAGATGAGACGGTTGGTTTATGCCGACTGTTTATCCAAACAGCGTCCATCTAAACAGTGCCGTTCGGAGTTGGGCAATCTACCCTGACTCCGCCTGTGTGCTCTGTGCCTCTCGTCCTATAATGCAGAAAGAACAACCGCCCGTGTTGCTGAGCCTGTAGCTTCATTAGCGAGTGCATCAACCTCTCATCCGTTCTTAGAACCTGGCACGGGTCCATTCTGGGTGCTTAGAAGACACAGAACGAACATACGTCCTGTTGTGCTCAGATCTGCATAGAACCCGATGTTTGAGTCAAACACCTTGTTGTGCTTAAAAGTTTTATTGTAAACAGAGATGTGGATCTGACAGATTGAATAGGCAAATAACAGCTGAACAGCCAATGATGGCGGACCAGGTGCAGAACAGGTCTGGCAGAAACAGACCGTGGGGTAAGGCAGGAATCAAAATCGAAAACAGTCCTGGGTCGTGTCAAGAAGTCCGATGAAGTAACCAAAGCAGTGTCAGAAACAGGCAATGCAACACTGACAACTCACACATGGCAAGGACATGACCTGGCGCTGACTGGCAGTGGAAGGCAGGTATTTAGTCCAAGGTGAGATGCTGTAGCAGGTGTTGCAGACTTTATAAAAGCGAGGAGCAGAGCAGGAAAGCAGTCAGCCAGCCCAGAAAGTGGTAGACATGAGGCAGGCTGCATGACACTAAAGCACAGACAGAAATACGACTTTTCCTTTTGTGTTTTCTCTAGGGAAATTGACAACTTTGCACACATCAGACTCCTTCTATTCTGAAGATGCATGTAAAGGAACGTCATGATTTCATGCTCATATAAATAGTGTATTCCAATTACCTTTTCTTTTTCAATCTGAACACGTTTCAGTCCGATCAACGAGTTTTGAGTATGTAAGCTAACAAAGCTAATGGTAGCATACAACTGGATAGCCCTTTACAAGACAAACCTCCCTTTGACAAGAAATGTTACGCAGTTTTAATACAACACCTTAAACTCAAACAACTTTAATGTCAAATTAATACATCAGAAAAAAATGCTTCCACACATTTCTTTTTACCTGCCTATATACTATCCTCAATGCTATTAAGTTCCTAAATAATCAGAAAAGAACCTTCATCTCCGGATTAAATAAAAAAAATATTAAGTCTTTTTTGTTTTTATTATTTGAGCAATCCGTCTGAATTCAGGGCCGTCGTGCTCTCAGTTTGTTTCTAATGCCTCATTCCATATTTCTTGATGTTCACCATAACAAAGAAGATGTCGGCTGCTACAAAAGGCAAATCTGAGTTTTAATCAAATTTTCAAAGCAAATGACTGGTTTGGCTTCGTTATGGTAGTCTGTGCATGGAGGAGAAGAGAGCGTTCATGTCGCAAAAACTTCAAAGCCCTCCATGCGCAGCAGGCCACGTTATTTCAATTAGACTGACTTGAACCCTAAGCAGGACCCCCACCTATCACTGCCACATATCGGCCACAAGGGACCCTGTCACCCCGCATCCTATGACTGGCCTGACTGCTTTGTTTTGGGGGAGTTAGGTTGAAAGCAGAGGATGGGACCGAGCGCTAGAGTGAGATCACTGTCTGGCTGATGGGGCATGGTGCTTTACCCAACCGTGCATGCCTGCAGGGTTGTACAAGGATGAGTACTTTATCCCTGCATGAGCTCTAAACAGTAGTTTGCACCCACACAGTGTACATACCACACGTCAGACACGGTATAACACAGCATTATTTATTACCTCGCTGTGTTTTCAAACATTTACAGAATGTTTCACTCAATCCTTATTTCTAGGCAAATATGAAACAGAACAAAGATTCACAAAGTGTCGACACGGTGCAAAGGGCTGACCTTTATGTAACTCTGGAGGGGATAGTTTTTTTTTTTATTATATTATCTCCGCCTCAGTCACTCAGCAAAACCCTTGGTTTGACTGAAGCATACGAGGCCACACAAGCCCTGTGTACGAGTTCAAAGTTGTTCGACCGAAAAACGATCGGGTTCGCTTCACAGTCGACATGAGCGCGAACACATCTGGTCCCGTTTTAAACCAGCAGGGAGAAAGGAGTGGTGATGGTGAAGATGATATCTTTGTGTGGTATTTATACAACTTTTCCTTTTAGTCAAAATCAGCCACTTGCTCATGCAAATCTGTGATATGAAAGTTTTTTTCTCTTGTTGTTTTTCCCCTCACTTCAGTCGCCTCAGTCGTCGCACCACGCACAATTTGCCACAACCTGGAGCTTCTCCAGACTAAACAAGGGAGAAAACATGAGGCGAAGCAGCATGCCTGAAACCTAATGCCTGAGGCTTTTCTGATAACATCAATGGGTCAAAAGAAGAAGAAAAAAAGGAAAAACATCCAAATGAGAAAATCAGGTTCATGTTGTTTCCAAATGCTCTGTTCAAATCAAATTTCTTAGACCGAACTTCCATAATCCAAGAGGGCTTTGAAGGTTTATCAAGTCTGAGCTTGGGTCACCATCTCCAGAGGTTCCTCCTTTCTCTCTCTGAAAATCCAAATTGAAAGAGAGAATCAGGCATCGTATAAATTAAAAATTGTAATCTCGAGAACTGCTAGTAAAGTATCAAAAAAAACAAAAATCATTAAGTTATTTTGACAGAAAGTGGAAAACTAAACATGTCTGTACAAATTCTCGTTTATCCGGGTCATCGCAACAGCAAACAGGCTCAGTTTTTCTTTTTGTTTCAACACAACTAAAACACCATGGAAATCATTTTAGAGTAAAAAAAGAGGATTAAAAAACTTGCTGCACTGAAATTTATTTCTAGACATAATCCATCAATTGCATTTTATCAACACTTGATGAAGGAGTAGCAAAACAGGTTATTAAGTGTAGAAAGTGACTTGGTTGGTATATTATCTAATGGTGATACTGTCTTGTTTGTTGTGTTTTTTTATTGTACATCTCAAACTTTGCAGTTAATATAAAAGGTCAGGGACAAATGTGTTACCCCCCCTACTAGGTTTAAGAAATAGTATATTTCAATATGCATTTACAACTTACAAAAAAATGTATTCAATATAATCACTCAGACAGATTCCAAATTAATTATATTATCAGACAACACAGTTAAATTCACTTTATTATTAAAGTTTTCTATCAAAAGAAACCCAGCAGATTGCATTGAGTCATTGACTCGCAGCATCTCTCCTCCTGGATGAGCATGTAGTGACAGTGGACAGTCGCCTGCATTGTGTTATTGACTTTGCGGCAATCCCTCATACCAAGCATACATGTAGCGACAGTGGAGAGGAAAACTCCCCTTTAACAGGAAGAAACCACTAGCAGAACCAGGCTCAGTGTGAACGGTCATCTGGCACAACCTATTTTGTACTTGTGAAGTCAAAGCAGAGACACAAAAAAAAACACAGATCCAGGAGTACTCTCTCTCTCTCTTAAAAAAAAAAAAAAAAAAAAATATATATATATATATATATATATATATATATATATATATCTCAAAACAAAGAGAAATAGCGTCCTGTAAAATAGATGTTTACACATCTTCTGTGAAAAGACCAAGGCAGCATCCAAAGAAATCCAGTCCCTGCTGAGCCTGAGGAGGCTTTTCGGCATCACTCGTTTAGATTCTTGGATTTGCTTTACAAATATTTAAATTTCAAGAAAAATAATTAGTCTAATGCACGATGAAAGGTTGGCAAGCAGCTCCCCGAGCTCTATGCAAGTAGATGGATTAAACGGAAGCGCCTGCCCCCCACCCCACCACCCGGCCTCTCCCAACCAACCTTTTGATGTGTCATTAAGCTAAATAAGGAGGAGACATGACACACACGAAAACACGGTATCACTTCATGGTGCAGTGACTTTTATCCCTCTGTGGTGAGCTGCCACTCGGCCTGTTAAAACCTGCTAGTAACCCTAGACGTGGAAAGTACCCCTGGAAGTCTGAGACACGAGGAGCACGTGCACGGGGGGCCTTCTCCGTCTACCTGTTCAACGCGCACACAGCTGTATTAGTGCAGCTTTGCTGCCGACACGCAACCCAGGCAAGATCTGAAATACAGTAAGACCCCTGCTGCTCACATCCTGCTCCGCTTCTGATGTTGCAGAGAAGTCAATCTGTCTGCACTTGTTTGAAGAGTTCGTGCATGGCAGCTAACCACTCACTCAGAGAACAGATCAGATGTCTCTGGACACATTTTGACAACGGTAGGTGTTGCATTTTTTGGCAAAGAGTGTCTCGGGACTCTGATACAAGCCTGTGCATCTGCAGGATTTCAGACACTTCTCCCCTTACACCTGGCCTCCTGTGATCCAGGCATCAAGAGGAGGCAGGTGGGCTTTCTTTTTGCCCTCATGACCCCAAAACAAAGCAGTTTCAATTGAACGCCTGCTTCGAGAGCTGCTGACAGTGTGAAGAGGCCTCATAACTTTGAACATTCGTCTTTTTTCTTCTCTCCCACCAGAGTTATAAAGTGGGAAAGCCCAAATGAAGTCAGTGAGCCCATAAAAAAAAGGCCTTTAATTTGTTTGTATTTGCCCAGGAGCTACTGCTACCATTTGGCCTCTTGTTCCTCTGGACTACAGTCATGAATATAATCCCACAGGGTATTTGGTTTGATCAGATCAGAAAGAGAATTTACGAGCAACATTTAGGAGGCCCGAGCTGTTGGATATGAAATGAGCAGGTGGGATTCATTGTCTTTGTACCTCAATGCTTGCACAGCAGAAAGGTGTCTTGGAGCGAAATGGGAGGGTAGGAAGACGTCTCGCTATGTAGCAGTTTTCATAAGATAACAAGCCGCTCTCCGGCTTTGAACGTATACAGCAGAATGAAAGATATATGGCCGGCTGTAGCTAAAACACGCAATCTTTTGTGACTTTACTCATCGTTAGACTTGTGAAAGTTATTGTGCAGTTATTGTTCATGCATAAAGGGAGATACACGAAATAACTAAAAGTCACAGTGTAGGTAGTTTCTACTTCAAGTTTTGAAAAGTAAGGTATTTAGCATTTTTTGTCCAGCATCCAAAAAAACCATCAACCCATTTTATGCAAAAAAGTAAGTCAACATGAGCTGAATGCAAAGGTTCTTCTGTGTATTCCTTTTTTTATTTCAGCTATAGCATGATTAGGATACTTTATGTATAATGATCATAAACGAAACAGCCACATAATTTCAAAATCTATTAAGAATCTTCTCATCTTTTGACCAATCTTCATGACAAATAAAAGCCAAAACAAGATTTCTGCAGATGTTTCAGGCTTTAGATCATCGAGTACAAAAGTGGCTTTAAAATCTCTGGAATTAATAAGAATAGAAATAAAGACTTTTCTGTATTACAGCGCCCCTAAAGGTACATGGAGGAAAAAACTAACTTTTCCGAAATCTCGCAATACTTTTGCGGGATTCCGCAATAGGTTTTCCTATGTCAGCGAACCGGAAACAGACAGTTTATTGACAGTAGAGCGGCACAGAGTAACAATAACAGAACGCTCAATAAAGCTGTTATGAATCAGAGAAATAAAACATTATATCCTGGTTGTTTCACAAAGGTTACATCTCTGATTCATAATAACAGCTTTATTGAGCGTTCTGTTATTGTTACTCTGTGCCGCTCTACCAGTTCTCTCTCTTTGGCTCGCTCTCTCCCAACCGCACATCCTTCTTAACGCGTAGTCCATGCTCTCTGCACTTTGCATACATCCACCGGGACCCGTGAAGCTGAGCAGAGTACTGTAGTTCGTTGCTGATGAATTCAACCAGGACCGCAAGATCACAGTACGCTTTACGACAAGAAAGTGCCCTCGCCCTGAGTATTCTTTTCAAATGTCTCTCACTTACGGCAAATCCATGTCTGCAGCCAAGTATGGATTGTCTTTACATGTCAGGCCAGTACCAAAATAGAAATCAATCAACTGTCAATAAACTGTGTCTGTTTTACTTCCGGTTCGCTGACACAGGAAAACTTTTTGTGGGATCCCGCAAAAACTTTTGCGAGATGTCGCAAAAGCGTTTTTTTTCATCCATGTACCTTTAGGGGCTCTGTAAACAATCACCCTGTAACAATAATAACTTAATTTTTGAGTCATGCTGAGCAAATAACTAAAATCTGAAAAGTAGCAATCCCACAGGCACTTATAAAACAAATATAAACGAGTATTCTCCTGTCCTTAGTTTTCTTTTACATCCTAACTTTTCTGCAAATCCACATTTTGCTGTAGAGCTAATCGTACTTTGTTCGTTTGCACATTCTTGTAAATAATCATTCTTGTTATTTTTTTATACATAAATATTGCTAAACATTTTGCACATTTCTTTTAGTCACCCTGCTCATTTGCACACGTCTTTGATCTTTCTTTTTATTTTGCTACAATAACTGTGCAGTATTTATTTCTATTGTTGCACATTCGCCCTTTTTTGTTTTTTTTTTGTTTCTACATTCTATCCCTACTTGCTTTTATTCCTATATTTTATTCATGTAAAGCACTTTGCATTGTCTCTGTACTGAATTGTGCTATATAAATAAATTTGCCTTGCCTTGCTGCACAGGTTCCTGTTACTATTTTTTATTTTGATATTTGTTACCTTTGTGTGTATCTAGATGCCTCCATCTTCATTTTCAGGCACACCTGAATTTTCCTACTGTAGGGACGACAGTGACCTAGCATTTAGGGAGTTTGTCCTGAAACTGGTGGGTTGCCGGTTCAATCCCCTGCTCCTGACTCCGTCGTTGTGTCAGCCTGCCCCAGAGCAGCTGTGGCTACAATGTAGCTTACCACCGTCAGGGTGTGAACGTTTGTGTGAATCACTGAACGTAGTGTGAAGCACTCTGGACTTGATAAAGCGCAACGCAAGAACAGCCAAAAAAGGATGTTTCTATTTTATTCTATATTACTTATAAGTTCTTGGTTGCTGAACATATAAGCATGATATAAATATCTCTGGTGCACCAGAGTCCTTTTCCAGGGAGTAGCAACAAACTCACACAACCTTTTTAAATTTTTCTCATGTCCATGTAATAATTTAGCTTTATTGATCTCACAATGGAGAAATTCCCTTCTGCATTTTAACCCATCCCCTTTGGGAGCAGTGGGCTGCCACTGTGAGGCGCCCGGGTAGAAAATACTCAAAAGTAGTATCAAAACAGAGAGTAAACCTTACAGTGCTTACAGAGTGTTTGTCTCAAAAATCAGAGAGTTGTGGGTTCAGTTCCAGCTTCATCCTGTCACATACTGATGTGTCCCTTGGCAAGGCACTTAACCCCAAGTTGCCTGTCTATGTGCATCAATGAGTACAACTGACTGGGTTGTAGCATAAAGTGCTTTAAATTATCTTTATGACTTTAAAAGCGTTATATAAATCCACATATTATTTACCACAGCAGTGGCCATAATGAACAGCAAGTTGCTCCACAAGGAATTTTTGTTTTTTATAGCAGCATTTTTAACTCGGGTATGTATGAAAATATGTTACTGACTAGTTGAAAAATGGGTACAAAGCACAGATTAAAAAAGCAGAATAACTCCACAGTTCATTGGTGACAAATAGATGATCTACATCAGCTGAAAATCCCACAGTATGAACTCAGCTTTAGGGAAACTGAATCGGTGATTCAGATCTTTACAAAAGTTATAAATAAATTGACCAATAATGTACGCATCTCAGGTCCAGTCAGGTCAGGATAACTTAATTAAGGGAAATTTGTTACTTGTTAACTTTATTATTTATTGTTCTCCACTCATAGCAATGAATAAGGTTTCCTTTTTCATCCATTTATATTGTTTAAAACATTTAATTTCAGAGCGAAACAGCACAGGGACAGAAAAAAATTGTTTGCTACCCACCTGTCTTTTTTTCTGTTGTGCAGTTTTATGGTTATTCCCAAGGTGACCAACGCAGAGAGGGACCCGAAAGCCCCCAGAATAAACCCCACTTTATCATCTGGAAAACACAAAGCTTGATATTAGTGACCGTTTTAATCATGGAACGCTGCAATGCACATATGCTCTCAATATAAAACATAAAAGGTTATCAGGAAAGCACCTATTGAAGATTTGGGAATGATAAGTTATGACCCCAGGGGGAGATTGGTCACTTAAATCAGTTAGTAAGTCTATAGGATAATCATTATATGATAAGAGATGGATTCAAAGTGCTGCCTACAGTCAGTGGCACCTCAATAATATATACATACAAAATATTTCAGTTGGCTCCTAAGAATTACTGGAAAGTTAAATGTGGGGCTTCCTTATTGTTACATTTCTAGTTGTATTAAACATTTTCTCATTGCAGATATCCCAATTTTTCTCCCTCTTATCTAAAAAGATGAACACATACTTGCCCTTACTATAGTTGCATGTTTTCTTGTCTTTCCCACTTTGAAGAGCAGGTAAGTGAAATTTTCTCCACGTTCTCAACTACTTTGAAATCTATCAGTTAGAATTAATTATTTAAGGTATGTCTTTTTTCTTTTTTGGGAATGTACTCCAGTTAAAATGTGTGTTACTTTAAACTGTTCTGTGGAAGAGTATGTTTCTACAATAAAAAAACATTTAAAAGCTTTAAAAGTATTAATATGTATTAAAAGTCAATAGTTAGGAAAGCCACTGCAGTGTATTTATCCTTCCTTAATACACCTTCCCTTTTCAAGACCGAAGAAATAAAAAGAGCCATTATATTAGTTGCTACACCGTGAACTTTAACACTGAGTGATTACTCAATACACCACAGGAATTAAGCTAATAATTACACCAAGCAATCTTTCTGTCAAACACCGCCCACTCTGCCCAGACCAGTTAGCTGGCTAAGATTTCAAACGTTTTTTTAACACTTGAAAAGTTGCCAAGACACAAGTCAGGTCCCACCTTCCTGACAAAACCCCCAAAAAAGCTTTTCCTTCTGTTGCATAACTGTGTTGTTTGAACCAGTTTTTACCTATTATCCTCCATCAGACAGAAAAAAAAATCTAGAAAGAGGACTTTCATAAACAATAATACACAGAGTTCAGAATTACATAGATTTCTGCCACCGACACATTTAATCAAGGAGGCATGGCTACCCTTGCAATGTCATTCCCCTAACTGGGAAAATTAGACCACTGATGGTAGTGGTGCAGACTACTGATCCATTCAGGCCACGGATCAGAATGATTTGCCTAATAACAGCATTTACTGCAAGATCAGTCATTTTCTGTAGCCGAATTATTTAATTTTAAATTGACAGCAGAAATTGCAGGACCTTTTCATCTTGCCAAAACCGATAAAAACTTTGTATAATATACATGTATATATGCATTTACATTTTAAGCTTGTAGACATTCTCAGAACACAGATTTTCACAAAGAATATTCACAAGGGTTTTCATGAAGATAAAACCCAGCTATACAAAAGAGGTTCCGGTGTGTCTGTTATGATCACAAAGCGATGAAGACGAAATCAAAATAGCTTCAAGACGAAGGTGATGCTGGATGGACTCAAGCAGGCTCACTTTGAAGGATTCTTTCAGCAGCGTCTTTCACACGTGTTTTGATCCAAGATTTCTTCAAAAACATATCTGAAGAGGTTGAAGGATTTAGAAACTCTTCCAACCTTTTATAAGAACTGACATCAGACCTCCAAGGGACCCGGTCATATCACCCTACTAAGGGAGGATGCAGATGTCAGCGCGGGAGAAGCCAAGCGCTTCTGTCTCCAGCTGAGGTGGGGTTTGGATCGGCATGAGTTTAACATCTTAGTGCTGCTTTTCTCAAATGTTTAAACTTGTCCTTTTCATCTATCAGTGGTTTTACTATTGAGACTGAGTGGAAGTAGTTAGAGGATATGGTGTATTACTTTGATTCAAATTACAATCAGAATGCAAGAACATGGAAAATAAGGAACATTAAAATCCAAAACCTCATGCAAACAATTTACAGACGTTTCTAAATGAGCCAGCTTTGCTGTAAAAAGATACTAAAAGGCTGGATCGACTTTGAGACGTCAACAGACCTGGACTGTTCTTTATAGACGGCATTCAGAAGACCCACAGATAGAATTAAAACACACTCACTTGTGCATCTTGTTGTTTATAGATCCAACATTTGCAACGCATACATCACATTTGCTTGTACATGTCAGAGTGCTAACCTCTGCGAAACACATTCCTGTCTGGGGCCTGACTTTCTGACTGCAGACAAGGTTGATCTTGTCCACGGACATCTGCCTACACACACAATCCTCAGCTGTGCCGAAAATAATTTCATCTCTGATGGCCCAAAAACATCTGACCTTTTCCGAGTTGTCTTAACATTATACTAACCCCTACAGACCCTAATTCAGGCTGGAGGAAACCACCACCCCCACCATCAAAACACTTAGCCTGCAGAAAGGCAAGAGAACGTGGAATAGGTATCCACACTGCAAAAAGGGAATTAAAAGTAATATTTTTCCTTGATTTGCGCATCTAAATAGGACTATTTACCAATGGGATGAGTATGTTTATCCCTAAAATAAGATAATTAGATATCCTGCACTTGAAATAAGATGATGGAGATGAACTGTTCTTATTTCAAGTGCAAATATCCTATTAACTGGGCAAATAGTCTTATTTACCTGATCAAATCAAGTAAAAATACACTCATTTCAAGAGAATTTGACATACTTTTAGTTGCCTTATTGGAGTGCAGCAGTGGGATCTGACAAATAACTGAGAAAAGCAGATATTAGGGGTACTGGGGAGAGGGATTTCTGGATAAATGATGGATACACTGATCATGCTGCTTGTCAGTTCTTCATGCAATCTCCTGGGTTTCCTTAGATAGGACCAATTTTTGACCAATCTGCCAGTATGATTTGATAGAATTTGACTTTGTAAAGTGCCTTAAGATGACGTGTTGTGAATTGGCGCTATTTAAATAAAATTTAATTGATTTTTTTTTTCAGTAAAAGATGAGAAGTTTCATTGAGAGCTGCTGATTTTTCTCTAACTGGTAACTGTATCTGTGCTGGGAGCTTCTGCTGTCACCCGAGGTGTACCTCACCCTGCATGACTTACCTTCATCAATGCAACTATCCTTGGTATTTGAAACAGGTTAAGTGAAGACTAAAGTCAAACAATGCTCTACATAAAGACTTTAAACATGCTCAGCCCAGACATGACAGAAAAGAAAACAGGACAAACCGACTAAAAGCGATATTCTGCACCCGCGCCTGGCCTCAGTCTTTGCATCAAGGTTCACTTGCAAGACATTTTGTAGAAAAACGCTAACCTGCAGCAGAAGCTGTAAGAGATTAAGAAAATTCAGGCAAAAGTAAACATCAAGGTCGAGAAAAGAATAACTTTTCCATTACTACAAGATCTGAATAATAGTGAACTATATTAAAGCCACAAAAGGTGGGAATTAATTCATCAAAAGGTCCGTGGAGGAGACCTTCTGGAGTGGAGATCTTATTTTCACTGACAATAAAAAAAAAGCAAAAACCATGACTACTTTTTAAGTCTCTTGATGCCCCTGGTCGGCATTTTAAAAGCTTCTTCTGCACAAAGTTGACTCGTTGGGAGAAAACTTACCAGTGAAAATACAGAGGCCTGATTTTACAACCTTTTGGAACATGTGGCTGGCAGATGTCTAAAACCAAATCAGGAAAGTATTTCATATTGAAAAGTGACAAGATTAAGCCAGGCTTCTACATTTGTATAAATGTACAACACATATTACTTAGAATATGAAATTTACTGATTGCAAACTAATCAGAAGAATCAGAGTCAGTCAGAATTCATTTTTAATGTCTTCCTCTTAGCAGGTGGGTGTGGATCCCCTTTGCCAACATCTGCAGCATTTTACAGTAACACATTCACATGAGCGCATTTAGGACTGGGTAATAATCCTTTTGTGAACCTTGAACAGATCCAAGCGCTCCCTGGTAGCGTTAAACGGTGCTCTCTTTGGGAGGGACGGCTCAGTAAACTGAAAATCTCTGTGAGAGAACTTCATTAAGCAGAAAAGATGTGCAACATTTGCCCTAAAAGGCAAGAACTTGGCGCCTGCTGCATGAGTGCACATGTGGGTGTGGTTCCGGCTGTTATGCACACAAACTGTATGTCTTTCTGACGACTCGGTATTAATAATGCAGCGCCTTGCAAAAGTAAGATAACTTTTTCAATGTATTTGGGGGAGTTTCATTGGCTATACCAAAATAGAGTCATAATACACGCATCGTTCTTAAAATCATTCACAAAGTGCATTCTGCCCTTTATTTTCATGACTCTAACTAACTTTCCGGTCGAGGACCAAAGCGTCAGACTAGGCGGACAAAGAGAAGCTACCATCTAAATCAGGGGTTACCAACATGGCGCCCACAAGCATGTTAAAGAAACAGCACAACCCTCCAGTGAGCTGCATTTAAAATGCTATTTTATTCAGTTGCTCTCCATTTTTAACCATATTTGCATTTAAATAGATTTAAAAATGACAAAAGTATTAAAAACATATTTATACTACATACAGTTAAGGTGAGCTTGGACTCTTGTAGTTCAAAGGTCAGTACTGGTAGCCCTTCGTATGACACGATACCGATTAGCTCTCAATTTTAAAAATGTTAGTGACCCCTGGTCTAAATGCTTATAAAGGTGCTTGAGTTAAAACCAAAGTCAAATTTTCATTCAACTTCATTCGATACTGAAGTTTTTACTTGGATTTTATTTTCAAAATAAATTCTGTTTTTAAGGTAAAACAGAAATTGGTGGAGTAAATTTTACTTCCGATTATTGACTATGGTGATGTATTATACATGAGCACTTCTGTTCAATGTCTTCACATGCTGGATAGCGTGTATCATGGCGCTTTATTACAAATCATGGAGCCCTAACTCATCACTGTCTCTTGTACGCTGAGGTAAAATTGCCATCTCTGCATGTTTGCCAGCTTGGCCATTGGTACGTTTTGATTTTCAAGGCTATTCTTAAGTTGACAGCACCTTATCTTTCATTATTGTTTACTTTAAGTAACAGGACCTACAGTTCCTCGGTCTTAAGACTTTTTAAATTTTAGTGTTCCTCGTGTCAGAACAGAAAGAGGGAAGAAAGCTTTTAGCCTTTCTGCTCCAACTTCATGGAATACTTTGTAATTGAAGCTTAAACTTAGAACTCTAGTATCTCTGAATGTATTTAGGACCAAGATAGATCCCATTATGTTTAAGTTGCGGAAGTGCAATTGTTTTACTTGAGTCATTTATATATGTTGTATTGTAAGTTTATGGTTATTTTGTGTTGTAGTTGACTCTCTGTATGCTGCCAGCCTTGGACAGGTCTCTCTGGTAAAACAGTCATTTGATCTCAGTGGGACAAACCTGGATAATAAAAAAAGGTTATTATTATTATTATTATGAATGAGGGTAGATTTATTAAGAATTGCAATATAATAAGACACAGAATATGTGAGCAAAGAGAACAGGATTCAAATAAAAATACATGAAATGGTTGCTAATGCTATGCTATTACATAACTGATATGAAATGCTAACTGTCGTGGGACGTCATGACCTATTTTTTCAACATAGTTTCATTGAAACATTAAGCACAGGTTTTACTAGAAACTGTCAATTTAGTTGACAATGTTGAGCTGGTGGACTATGATAGTGAATTATTTTAACCTCTCTGAGCTGAGCTATTCCCTGGAAAAGGTGAACTTGCACAACTCTCTGCCTGGACTCACTGTCAACTCTTCTGACAGGCAGCGGCGGCTCTTTGAAGTGACTGACAATGAGTCGAACTGGAAGTGGCGGTATTTATTGTTCAATGGCACGTCCTTTTCAACTTAATTACGACTTCTTTTGACCCTGCAGATCGTGCCGCGGTGATTCATATGAGGGGAGGAGGAGGAGGAGGAGGGCTGCTGCTCAGTCTGTGTTTAGCATTGTTTACTTGGCCGGAGGTCACATCTGAGCAGCGGAGGAAAAGGAAACGGCTCCTGCATCACCTGCCACCGAGCTCCTCAGGCCGCGTTGACAGTTGTTAGCTCCCATTTGTGTAATGAGAGCCACGGAGCGAGAGCAATCACTGTCACATACTACCGCCAAAATGGCCCAATATTCTGTGTTAAAGTGAGTAAACGCAGTTCTCTCTGGGGAATCCTTTAATCATGCAACCATGTCTTGGTGGAGTTACGTGACATTGAACTAAGATGAATAATTATTGGTATAGAAGGCTGAAAAAAAAATTAGGATTAGTCAAATGAGTCCAACTAAGATGAGGCAGGTTGTTGCATCACCGTACAAATCAAAATTTAAGTCATTTCAAGCATTCAGAGTTATTAGCTAACAGCTAATATGAAGCAAGAACATCAGAGAAAAGCAATAATGTAACTTAGAAAGTGCAACACAAACACACACATCCATGTTTAATGTACATAATGAGGACAGTGCCTTGACTTCCATTCATCTTCAAACTTGTCTATGGCCTAATCCTGATTTACCCTAACCTAATCCGAATTGGCACTTTAGTCCTAAACCAAACCCCTAGCCCAGAAAGAAGTAAGGACCTTTTTTCAGTCCTCACTTTACATCAAAGTCCCCCTTTTACTAGTTAAATTAGTAATAAATGTTCTCATTCAGCTGCAAGTACAAGAACACACATAATCTGAGGTAAAAAGTGCCATCTGCTGGCCCGGTTAAGAAACTAAACCACACCGCCTTTACCACCCTGACCATGTGAGTTCATGGTCAGGATGAGGACTAAAAAAAAGGGACCCAGGTGTTTCCAGTTCCCCAACACGCAGCCGCTCTAAGCTCAAACGCTTTTAGCCGTGTTACTAAAGGTCTGCATGAGAACCGAGCCGGCTCAGTCTTTGCTTTGAAAGAGACTGAAAAGAAGAAAAGTTTCACATCAAGGATGCAAGAAGTGCTTCCAATGAATGTAAAAACACGCTGCTAGGTTTTAACCTTATTTGGGTGAAATTTTGCTCTTTTGGAACAACATAAGAATTTAGTTCGCTAGTAGAAAAAAACAAAACAAGAAAAATAATTGCATGACAAACAAACATTATGTCTAAATTAAATTGCATTTTCTCGTGCACATGATCAACTGACACATCATTAAAATATACTAATCTTTAATCTGTCTACTAATCTTTGTGCCAGATACCACTCCAGTCCCTTTATTAAAAAAAGATCACATAGATTTTTTTGTTTTGTTTTTTTGTGCTTTTGAACTCATGTGGTAAATTCACTGCTAGAGGGGCTCTACTGAAGTCTGTTTCTGTTTTAGGATTTCTAAGGTAATCTAAATTTAATCAAATTTGCTAAATCTTTTCACTATATCCATGTGTGCAGCAGAAAAAAGGAAAGACAGTGCAGGAATAAAACAATAATGACAACCCAAAATTAAGCATAAAAAGTATCAACTCAGTTTTGTTTAAATGCCGAGAAATAAACTTGTTTTTTAATTAGTTTTAATGCTTAGTTTTGGTGAGATTCTGATGTGAATGACTATGTTGTGGTAGAGCTGAGGGCCAGTTACAGTGAACGTCTGCTGTCTCTACTCATTGGTACATCCAGGAACATCTACTCTCCTGACTCCAGTATTTCCTAGAACTATGCAGTCAGAAGGGGGAAGCCCATTCATGCCTTAAAGCCAAGCAATAAGCTCTTAAAATGGATTCTCCAAGGAGAATAAAGAATAAAAAACAAGTCTCTGATTCATTCAAGTAGGGGCTCGGGCACCAAGATGAGATTCAAGATTGTCAGCGTAGCAGTGGAGTGACATTTTATACTTGTTTAGCATTGAACTGTGAATGAAGGGTAAAGAGAACAAAGGTTGACCATGAATGGAGCTAGGGCTGGGCAACATGGACCAACAAATTTATATCTCAATACTTTTAGGGCTGAATGCCGATATCCGATATTTATCCCTATATGGTTTTCATAAAGTAATTTTAAAAAAGCATCTCTGAATTAGGGCTGGGCTTTACTGTATTGTTTTATCGTTAGAGAAAAATTTCTTATTACGATAAGAAATCAGATTTATCTTGGGAACGATAAATTCCAACTAGTGGTGTTTGAGAACTCCCCAAACTGTCAGTATTATCAGGATTGTTATTTTTGACTGATGGTTTATTCAGAGCATCAATAGAAATCAATACATTTAAAAATATAATTAAATGCAGTTACTGTGTGTGGTTTAGTAATAAAAATCACACTTAATTTTATGTAACTAGAGTCCTCGATGAAACATATTTTGAATTTCATTGTAATATGTTATTTTTAAAACGTTTTTAAAGACAACCTTTGTCTTTGTTGGGCTATAATTGACATGCAGTCAGCCACGCAGTTACCTACAATAAGCTCTAAATATTTTTTTTATGTTTATCTCAACATTACCACAATATATCGTGATAAAATTTTAAATAAATTGCCCACCCCTAATCTGAATTAAAGCTTTATCCCAGATGTCTACAGATCTTCCTTATTTTAAAACAAAGATCTGTAGATAAATAAGATAATCAGCTGATAAATAACCTACTGGAATACATAAAAGTATAATTATAACGCACCAGAAACCATCTTGATAAAATCAATGTATTTTCTTTAAAGAAAATATTGATATTTTTAAAATCTCGAAAATCGGAACCCCATGGAGGAAAATTGATGATAACAAATAACCCAGTATAACAGTTAATTTGCAGTCTTTCAGTTTGGTTTAGATTTTACCTGGTTTCTAAAGCCACAAGTTTTTTTTAAAGCTGGTTACATTGACAAAATACTCCAAAAGAAAAAAAAAAAAACAGGGATGACTTTCCTACATTTCCATTTTCTCCAAACCCACCTGTAATACAGTAAGGTTGCTCTCCAGTCCACGTCCCCTCCTCCAGACAGGTGCGCTCTGTTGACCTGTACAGTACATAGCCTTCATTGCAGGTGAAGCCCAGGGTTTTTCCCTGCAGGTAATGTGTCCCATTTTTCTTCCCATTCCTGGGTGTGGGAAGCCAGCCACATGACACCACTAAGGAGCAACAATATGTCAAAAAGTCATCACACAGTCACAAAAGAAGCCCAGATTTAAAATAACTGATGCTTCTGCTTTATAAAGTGGTAACGGTTGTGTGCGCATGATAAATGCAAGCTCTTAATTATCCAGATCTTCCATTATAATTTATTCAATTTATTATGTTGTTGCCATCAAATCGTACATTTGGCATATAGAGTTAAAACCTAATGCATACAAGGTTTCCCCCCGGTTTTTGCCCATGAGCTGAAGGAAATTAAAGATAGACGGACAATGAACGTGTCACATGTGGTACCTGGCTGCAGGGCCTCTATTAAAGCCTGATGATGTTGATGGGCCTTGAGTGTGGCGTTTCCCACCGCCAGGCTCCGAGAGATAAGGGTATCATGTATACAGAACTGCGCCCCTTCTCCCAAACACATCGACAACATGTCTGCTACCAAGGGGTCATCGTGTTTCACAGGGAGAGAAAAGGCCGGAACAAAAGCAGCGTCGTGGCTTGATGGAAAAAAGTATGAATCCAAAAGGTAGTGGGAGTCATAGGTGAAAAGGGAAGACGTCTTTGATATGTTCCCTGGAGCAAGAAATGGACAATATCAGTGAAGTTTGGGGTTTTTGGCTGTTGAAACAAATCACAGATTTTAAAACATGGATGAATAAGTGACGACATGCATGAACAATGATTGTAGTTAAAAAACAGGAAGTGAGAAGGGTGAACTGAATCACAGTACATATATAGATAGATAGATAGATAGATAGATAGATAGATAGATAGATAGATAGATAGATAGATAGATAGATAGATAGATAGATAGATAGATAGATAGATAGATAGATAGATAGATAGATAGATAGATAGATAGATAGATAGATAGATAGATAGATAGATAGATAGATAGATAGATAGATAGATAGATAGATAGATAGATAGATAGATAGATAGCCCAATGGGACAATTTGCATTATAGACAAATAATCCTTATTGGTTAGTATATAGGACTATTGGATTGTAATTACTATGTTGGATAGAGGCTAAGTAAAGGCAGTGTAGCTGAAACCAGTCCTAATCTGACATAATTAGCCAAATTTATTCTCCTTATTTATTGGTAGCCCGGATTAACTTTTAAAAATCCGTGAAATTAAATTATATTTTGTTGCATTAGCATTATCTCACACTGAAAAAGAGCTGCAATTCCCTAAGAGTGAGCTTTGGACATATTCTTCTCACTGTTTGTAGTGGCGAGGAAATCTGGGGTTCTCATCCAGTCTTTGTTTACAACGCTTTCAGATATTACTGTACTCAGTCAGCATGTGTAGCCAGGTAACTATTTTTCTGCAGCAATTTCTGACCCATGCAGATCATCACACATGTATTTATGGTTATCTCCTCCATAAGGCACCCAGCTTTTTAGACCATGTCCTGTACTTATAATGCCAGGGTGTGGAAGCACACCTGTGTACCTGATTCAACATTACAGCCCCTTCAACAGGTTAAATATGTAAATTAGGTCAGCAGCTGTTCAAAAATGGCACTGTGAGCAACACCTCACTGAAATACAGCCAAAAATTTGACTTTTATTTCACATAATTTTATTCAAAACCCAAGCATTCAAAAAAATAATAATATTAGATTTCTATGCTTTCTGTTACCCTTGAATTTCTCCTGACTCAACATTCCTAATGTCTAGCTTTCATGTCACTTTAGGGCGAGTAAGGTTTGTAACAGTGTCTCAGTCTGATTATTTATGGACACAAGAGATCAACAGCTCCTCACACTCACATCCAGCTCCAAAGGTAAAGACGTCCTCCGGCGTGGCGTTAGTGGAGGATATGACCTTTCCAGACTGGGTCGTCAAGTCGTCTGACGGGTCAGAGTTCATCCGGCCAAGCAGACCTCGGGTTCGGTTGGAAAACTCTGCTGGAAGCAGGACGGTGGCCTTCATGGTCCCTTCGTGCAGGCGGAGCTCCACAGCAGCACCAGAGGAAAACATCACTGTCACGTTCTGAGGACAGGGAGCAAATACAAAAACACCTAAAGAAAAATAAGATTTTGGTCAAGATTTGAACACACAATTACCTAATTCAGACATAATAAATAATGTAAAAAGTAAACCACTATAATACCTTTATACGTAATATTTCTATGCACACACGTAGTTCTTTGTCACATTTGAAAGTAATAATGTCAGTTCTAACTGGGACAGAAAAAGGATAATTGTGATGAAGAATCACGTGGTGAACTGATGTTAACAAGTATTTAATTTAAGCACATCACCAAAATTCGGAAATCAAAAAACTTAACCCTTAACTGTTGCTCTTTTTCCCCACCAACGTTTCTAAATTTATGCCAAATTGCTAACATCGTTATGGAAAACAAACAGTTGCGGCGCCTTAATAAAACAAATCAGATGTAAATACTGCCATCTAGAGGCAGGAGTAAGCAACTACACCTGTACTCTGCAAGTCATTAGGGCAAGAAATGTAACATCGAAACAGCTCATTTATCTTACTTATCAAAATGGTGAAGATGGGACATTAAGCTATTCATTTAATGTAGATGTGTTCTGATCTTTATTAGTCAGGAAATGACAACAATAGAAGAAGTTATTTATGGCCAAATCTACCTGTACAATAATTAAATATGTCAAAACAACTGGAACAGTGACAAATAAGGCTGAATGATGAAGTTTGTCTTGTCACCTTGAGCTGGTTGAGAAAGGAACCTGAGATATCGCTAAAGTTTATTGTTAGAGAACTGGAGTTTAAGCCATTGCAGTGCATGATTAATATGTTTGGTTTTACATTCACACACACACACTCATCTTTGAAATGAAAATAAAAATGTGGGGAAAAAGGCCACTTTGACAAACAGATAATCTTAATTCCATCTGGCTCATCTGTTTTATTTATTTTATTTATTTATTTATTTATTTGACAGGGACAGTACAATTAAACATTGCAACCAAACAGGTGGCCGATGTCCAAGTACATAAGGCTTGTAGCCATGGGCTAATTTGCAGCCTTCGTCCCTGGTTAGGCTTTTAAAAGGTGTAAGCATTACGGGGAGGGAGGTTAGTAAAAACACACAAATACATAAAAAACAAGAAAAGTTAAAAGAAACAATACAGTACAAGCCAGTTTAGTGTTCACACTTTTGATTGTCTTTGAGCCATTTTTTCAATCTTGTGGAGAAAAGTTTAACATCAGTCTGTGACTTAAGCTCCAGAGGCAAAGAGTTCCATAAATGTGATGCTTTCACTGAGAAGGCGGACTGACCCATAGATGTCCGACATCTTTTAATCCTGCAGTTCCCACTAGCTCCAGCTCTTGTCCTGATTCCTTCATTTGCATACTTTAGAACAAATTTACAGATTACTTCAGGGGCAAGACCATTAAGGCATTTAAAAATAGCTTTTAAAAATGAGAAATTTATAAAATTGTCAAATGTCATCATGTTGTATTTTTTAATAATTTTGCAGTGATGCCACTTTACCGGTTTTTGATCGAATATTTTTAGTGCTTGTTTGTAAAGTGAGAGTAAAGGTTTTAAAACAGACTTTGTGGCCTGGGCCCAAACGATGGAACAATAAGACATATGGGATAAAATCATTGCATGTAAATATACTTGTGCAGCTTGATTTGATACACATGGTCGAATCATTCGAAAGCAATTTATATTTGTCTTTATAGTTTTTGTCATTTTCTTAATATGGGCATCAAATTTCAATTTTGAATCTACAACTACCCCCAGATACTTAAATTCACCAGCCGGCTTTATTTCATGTTGATTAATAATTATTTTGAGTTCATTGTTTGTAATTTTCTTAAGGGAGAAACACATGGAGACAGTCTTGGTGTAATTCAGAGTTAAGCAGTTATTTTGGAGCCACTCTGATAAGATGCACAACTGTCTGTTTAAAAGATCAGAGGCCTTTTCAGGTGTGTCTGCTGTCACATAAATTATTGTATCATCTGCATACATTTGACAGTTGGCATCTTTGCAGATGTTTGGAATATCATTTATGTACAAACAGAAAAGTAATGGGCCCAAAATGGACCCCTGTGGTACACCCACATTACATTTTTGGATCCCAGATTTGACGCCATTAATTTTAACGCACTGATGTCGTTGCTCAAGATAAGATTTAAACCAACTTAGGGTTTGTTTCAAAATATGTAGTTGTTCCAGTTTCCTGAGCAGAACTGTATGATTTACAGTATCGAACGCTTTTGTAAAATCTAGAAATACTGCCCCAACACATTTTCCTCCATCCAAACTACTTTTTATGTATTCCATAAAATGGCATACAGCCATTTCCGTGGAATACCTTGGTCTAAATCCAAATTGTTTGGAGTTAAGTATTCTTTTCTCCTCTAAATAGGCCATTAATTGTTCAGCAACTAGCTTCTCTAGCACCTTAGAGATGACAGGTAGAATTGCAATGGGTCGATAATTACAGACCGCATCAGCTGATCCAGACTTAAAAATTGAAGTCACAACAGCTGTCTTAAAACCTTGTGGAAATTCACATTTTTTAATTGACAAGTTCACTAGATGAGATATTGGTTTTACTAGATCTGCACTATACTTTTTGATTAAAAATGTATCTAAACCAAATATATCTTTTGCTTTGGATGAATTTAATTGATTGATAATTGTCCTTATTTCACTTTGGTCAACCTCTTTGATGTGAAAAGGTGAGGCTGAATCTTCAGCAACATTTTTTGGAGGTAAAATTGGATTGAAATTTCCAGCAAGTTGCTCTACTGAATTAATAAAATATGAATTGAATTAATTTGCAATTTTGGCAGAGTCATTGCAAACCATTCCATTTATATTGAGCTTTGTTACACATTTTCTTAAATTGCACTTGCGATTGGTCAATTTGTTAATCTGCTTCCATATTTCTGAGCTATTTCCACTTGATTCAGCAAACAATTGCATAAAATATGTGGACCTTGACTTTCTGATTTCATTAACAACTTTATTTCGTAGTCCTTTAAAGACAAGTGTGTCTGTTTGCAATTTAGTTTTTAGTGAAATTTTCAGTGAAATTTTACAGTGAAATCTGTGACAAGGTGTCACTGTTTTAACTAGTAAGTGTTCAAGCGCTGAGTCAGAAAGTTGAGACTGAACTTATTGAACTCAATCAGAAAGTGAAGAGTGAAGTGTTCACTTCAAAAGCACTGGGTACTATTAAAAGCTCTGCCTCCTCTCACTACTACAATAATTACTGCAGTCCTACTGATTCAGAATGGGGTCAAAAGAAACAGAAAGCAGTCCACCTTGCAGATCCATCCACCTTTGTTCAGTAAAAGGCAGGATCTTCTGGTTCCTCAGCACCTGAAGACGGTCGCCTGCACTTCGTACCTCGATGACATCAGAGGAGATCTCCTTCATGACCACTGAGGACAGCCTGGTGGCGTCGACCAAGGTGCCTTATTGGTAAACGCAAATATCCCTTTAATCAAGCAGCATACGTTTCAGAGTAAACAATTCGGTTATTACTGCTTGGGTCTGAGCGATTTTAAATAATTCGGGGCATATCAAGCAATTCTGGTCACCCACAATCAATGAATGTTACTTTGTTGTTGTCTATTCTTAGAAAAAGCTCTGTGGCGTTACCAAGCTGCTAACTAAAGTAGACACAATTAAAAAATAAATATATTGGAAACAAAGAATGTTCTCTCTGCAGGACCCCCGGTACAGTCTGCATCCAGAGAAAGCTAAAGTGTAAAATAGTATAATGGGACCGTACAACATGGGTACAAACAGGGCAGAGGCATCAAATGTGGACTCACCATTCTTAAGCTTCAGCTGTTCTGTTCTGGCCTGAACGCTCAGCCCCTCGTCTGCTGAAAACACCAGGTAATATTCTCCTCTGCCGCAGAAAGTGTAGCTGAGGCCGTCAAACGTTATGAAATGCAGATCCCCGAAGACAACACCTGCCAGGCAGCAGGAAATAAATTCTCTGATAGACTTAAATCCACATTATGGAGCAAGCATGGTTTCGATGTCTGGCTCATGTTGTGTGATCTAATATTTTCCACCTCTGGGCTCCCAGTAATGAAATCTGTAACTTATTTACTCCTGTACACTGATTTGGTTTCGCCTGCTGCTCTTGGGTCCTTTTTGTAGAAATTTAAAAAGAAGCAAAAGCAGCCAGGTTGTGATTAATCGTTTCATGTGACGATAAGATTAAAAAAAATCTTACCCTCTAAAAAGATTAAAGATTATAATGAAGTACAGAGTCGCTTTTCTCTGACATGGTGCTAACAAAACCATAGCACATTGATAATTGCTGTTACTTTACTATTTGTTTCTTATACTTATGGAAATTATAGCACAATTTTACTAGCAGTTTTAAAGTGGTTATTTCAGAAAATATATAATTTTGTCGTCCTGCTGTTTATAAAGTTTTATAAGTTAATATTAGCTGTTAAATTACATGGATTCTCTGCTCCAGGAGCCGGCCTGCAGTCAGTTGCTTTACAGACGTTGTTTTAAAACCATTACCTTGATAG
Organism: Fundulus heteroclitus; assembly: GCF_011125445.2. NCBI lineage: Eukaryota > Metazoa > Chordata > Actinopteri > Cyprinodontiformes > Fundulidae > Fundulus > Fundulus heteroclitus. Next base: position 18,780,326 of record NC_046372.1, read on the forward strand.
AAGTGATTGGGTTGTGCTTCTTTTTGTTTTAGCATCATAACTATTTGTGTTTTGCATGATTGGAAACATTTTCATACGGCTGAATTTGTCTTTATTGTATGAAATTAGAACGTTCCGTAGCTTTCTTTCAGCCAGCTGACAGACAGCGCGGTGCAACAGATGAGAAATCTTTGGTGCGTTCCCAGGATAAATCTTTCTCTGGTATCTCATTTAGGGGACTGCACACCTTCGCAATGGCATGAAAGAAAATGTTACACGGGTCCAACCTGCTCTCGGTGGCTGGTATCCGCGACATCCACTGGAAGGTCGATGTTTTAGGTAGATGTGGCAGAGGTCGCTCCACAGGCAGCAGTAGCAGAAGCTCATCACATCATAAAGCCAGTGGGAGTACCCAGGAACCCGAGGGGGCTCCCTGTACGGCGGCGAGCCCCAGTCGTGGGCGCGGTCCGGGGTGCTGCCACCAACCGAGTCCCCCGTCAGGACCAGAGCATCCATGTGGTCGTAGCAACACTGCTGCCCTGATCCATGGCTTGAGCTGGACATTAAGAAGGAGAATTACTTTTTATTATGTCTTCTTTGAACTTCTCTGACTTAAAAGTTCATCCGCCATCTTGCCACTCCGACCTGGCCTGGACAGCTCTGACGCAGTGGACGCAACCAGGGTGATAAGTGCACACGCTGCCTGTCTCAATGTTGCAGCTGTAATCAGTCTGCAAAAGAAAAGAAAGAACTGAAGTCTTATCTGTCAGAGGCAAAATCTTAGCTGAACTTCTGTGAAAGATGGAGTGACTGGACAGAATGATCCCATCCTACAGTTGCTGCTGTGCACAGGCTCACGTGAAATCTTCCTGTGTCAGCTCGAGCCTGAGCCAGCGTGCAAGGACAGGGGGCGAGCTCGTCCAGGAAGTTAGGCAGCCTCCTCTCCAGATCGTCCCACTGCAGACATTTATTCTCTGCCCAAGCTGACGAATCGTCTCTGAAGGACTGCTCCAGGTGCCAGGCCAAAACATGGCCTCCACTCCACAGGGCCCGTACGTTCCTGGGAAGAACAATCCGTTACAAAATGGCACACGAGCAAAAAAAAAATGGCATCTCCAAAAAAAGGTTTGAACTATGGCTGAAATATTTAGTTATAGGTCCTGGCAAATATGTTTGCATCATTGGTAAACATGTGTAAAAAAAAAACTTAAAATTCAGTAATGGATTAATATTTTATTGCTGTGGCTTAATTTCCCAATGAAAAACTGAAACTTTGATTTGATTTATTTAGTCATTGAAAAGTAAAGAGATAATTGTTAATAAAATCACTTTTGAAAAAGTTATAGTAACCCCTAAAAGTATTGCTTTTAAACAAATGTAACTAAAACTTTAAAACAATTTATCCCCCTTTTTATGCCACAGCTTTTAGGAAGTTAAGTAATTACTTATGCATGACTTCTTGTTTCCTTGAGTATAAACATTATATAACATTTAACATAGGGCTGGTTGATACAGAAAAAAAAGCATATCGATAATCAACAATTATCAAAAAATTCAAAACATATTTTAGGTGCAGCCCTGGTGATTTTATGCTGTTGCTTAATGACATATTTTTAAATAAATGGATTCAAACTCAACCTTTTATTCAATTAATTTTTTACCAAAACGGTAAGTCTTAAAAAGTGAAAAAAGAACACGTGTTCTCTGAACTTTTTGAAGCTTGGTGACGGAGTGTTCCTGGGTCTGCGTTTGTAATTGGTTGGGAGGATGTAATGACTGTAATATTAACCTACAGGATAGGCTAGAATGCACCGTTCTTTTATTGAACTTTTTATTGACCCCTTTTTTCTGTTGAACCACACGTCTATCGATCGATATATAGTATTATTGAATTATCGTCCAGCCCTAATTTAACATCACACATGGGCCAGATACAATGAAATATATTTAAGGCAGGGTTACCAACAAGCGTGGCGCCTGTGATTTTGTAAAAAGCAAATGTTAACATGATATTAATTTTTTTTAATTAATTAAATTGCTTCACCAGTGTAAAAAGCATGGGAAAAAAGATCAGCAACATCATTGTGAATGTGCAGATGTTCTATAACTAATACATTTTCTGCAGTCTAAAGACGTGTTGTGGATACCTTTGTCCCTCCGATTCAGAGCTTGCGGTGATTCGAATATTCCCCAACTCCCACCCGGAAAACTCTTCTTTGGGTTCAGGAATGAAGCTGAAGTCCCCCGTGTTGGGAACATGCCTTCCAAGAGAGTACAGGTATCTTATCTCCGCCTGCAGCGCGGACGAGCCGGCTGTACTCCTGTTGACCTCTCTGTAACCCCACAGCTCCACGTTGATCTTTTCTGACTCAACTAAAGAGCTGTTCCAGGTCATCCTCAGCCGCCCTGCCATGTTCGGAGTGCCGTAGTTCTGCCACAGCGTTGCGTTCACAAGGGTGACTTCAAATAAAGGATCCGCTTTACTGGGATGGACTGAGACAGAAAAATGAAGGAAAACTTTGAGTGTCAGGTTGAGTTAATCAGTAAACAAAACACTCAAAAAGGAGACGATGATGAAACATAGTTACAGGGTACGGCTTATTATTTTCAGTGTTGTATAAAGTACTGAAATCTCGGAGTCAAGTAAAAGTATAAGTACTCTCCAAAATATGACTTTGGTAAAAGTCCAAGTCACTGACTGAAATGTTACTTGAGTAAAAGTCTTAAAGTATCTGAAATGTCTTGTACTTAAGTATGAAAATTACTGTAAAAATAGATGTACTCAAGTAATGTAATAAAAAGTATAAGTAAAAAGTAAAACAAAGCAAATGCAGTTTGAATGACATTTTTTAGATTTTGGTAAACTTTGAAGGTCAAATTCACTTAAAATAATATAAACAACCAAGTTCAGGAGAAATTTAGACCAAGTTTAGACAGAAAATACAACATTTTTGTAAGCTTTCAGTTTTCCTTCTTTAAGTAAGGTCAGTGCTATGCACTTTATAATTGTGCACAACCAAGTGCATGCACAATTTAGACCAGGGGGTGTATACTAAGAACATGGTGAAGTGATAAACCAGGTTTAGTTAAACTACAAGAAGTGGTAAACCTGCTAATAGATACACCTGCAGGTTATCATTTAGTTGAGAAAATTAGGACTCTGCTATTAGATGCTTTACCTATACCACAAGGTTAATTTAACCTGCTTTACTACTGAACCAGCTTCATATCCTGTTAGTGGTGATGAATAAGACCAGGCAAGTTCTGACTTTGTCGCAGTCAATCAGTAGGTGGGGTCAAAACACTTAAGTGCGTGAGTCTCTCTCTCTCTTTTTGTAACGAGTAACTAAACCAAACATTGAAAATGTATTGGAGTAAAAGTATGCAATTAAGTTCAGAAATATAGTGAAGTAAAAGTAAAAGTTATCAAAAATTTTTATACTCGAGAAAAGTATAAAGTACTCCAAAATATACTTAAGTACAGTAGTGAAGTATTTTTACTTTGTTACTATACAACACTGATTATTTTAATATACAGAATTAATAATGTTTAGATTATTTATATAACCGTGTAAAGTGTAGCAAAAATATCCTAAGCCCTGCAAAGACCGCCTTTTTAGAGGTTCTGCTTCTGACCTTTGGGAAACCAGAAGGTTACAAGGAAGAGTACTGTGCCCTACTTCGGAGGAAAATAAATATGAAATATACTTTTTGCAAGGTCTAACAAAAGTTTTTTAAGCACCAAGTTACTTTTTGCAACACTTGCATAAAAAAAACACTTAACAACATTTCTGATTGTTAACTCCACATACCACAATAGGTTTTTAGCATAATCCAAGCAGAGAAGAGGATCTTAAGAGTTTTTAATTTATTTTTTTACCTGACAGATATTCTCCTGATCTATCAAAATGTGTACCATCTACCGAGACGTCGAACGATATCCAGCCCGTCTCATACAACAGAGGAGATACGCAGAATGGATGTCCCTCTTCATCAAAACCCCCCTGTTGTTCAGGTTCACCTTTGAACCTGCAACAAAATCAGACAAACTTGGAGTTATTTGACCTTCATTTGACCTTTCGACTGGTGTTGCGACACTATTTGATTAATTAAAAAGCAACACAAATACACAGCTTGGAGTGCGAGACAATGATTCCTTAGCTCTTAGTAGTAATGATTTTATGGGATTCTTCATAAATAAAATTGATGCCATTAAAAATAAAATAATTGGCATCCTCCCAAACATGATTACCTCGTCCTCAGTAAGTGAGGCAGCATTGGAGGAATCTTTAGAATCTGCGCAGTGTTTGAACTGTTTAGAAGCAGTAGAGCTTTCTGAGCTATCTAAAATTTTAGCTTCATCTAAACCTTCTACCTGTATGTTAGACCCAATCCCAACCAAGTTGTTTAAGGACATATTCCCTTTGATCAGTGGCACTATTTTAGACATGATTAATCTATCCTTAGTAAATGGATATGTACCACAGGTTTTGAAAGTAGCTGTTATTAAACCTTTACTTAAGAAACCTTCTCTTGATCAAGATGAGTTAGTAAATTACAGACCTATATCTAATCTTATTTTCTTATCTAAAATTCTTGAGAAAGTAGTTGCTAATCAACTTTGTGAACATTTACAAAGTAATGACCTACTTGAGGAGTTTCAGTCAGGCTTCAGAGCTCATCATAGCACTGAAACAGCTCTGGTGAAGGTCACTAATGATATTCTCATGGCCTCAGATAATGGACTTGTGTCTATACTTGTCCTGTTAGATCTCAGTGCTGCATTTGATACAGTTGATCACAATATTCTCCTACAAAGACTTGAACATACTGTAGGGATTAAGGGGAAAGCATTAGGCTGGTTTAAATCTTATCTGTCAGACAGATTCCAATTTGTTCATGTTAATAATAAATCTTCCTCAAACTCTAGGGTCACCTGTGGAGTACCACAGGGTTCAGTCCTTGGACCAATTCTCTTTACTATATATATGCTTCCGATAGGCAAAATTATTAGACAGCATGGGATTAATTTCCACTGTTATGCTGATGATACTCAGCTATATTTATCCATAAATCCTGATGAATCCAATCAATTACTTCGACTGCAGTCATGTCTTGATGACATCAAAAGCTGGATGACTTTAAATTTCCTGCATCTAAATTCTGACAAGACCGAAGTTTTAATCTTTGGGCCAGAGTCCTCAAAAAATAAACTTCTTAACCAATCACTTAATCTGGGTGGCGTTAACCTGGCCTCTGGTAATAAAGTAAAAAATCTTGGTGTTATTTTTGACCAAGACATGTCATTTAAATCCCATATTAAACAGGTTTCCAGAGTTTCCTTTTTTCACCTCCGGAATATCGGCAAAATTAGAAACATTCTGTCCAGGAGTGATGCTGAAAAACTGGTCCATGCATTTGTTACTTCAAGGCTGGACTATTGTAATTCTTTACTATCAGGAAGTCCACAAAATGCAGTTCAAAGCCTTCAGCTGATCCAAAATGCTGCAGCAAGAGTTCTGATGAAAATCAACAAGAGGGATCATATTTCTCCAATTTTAGCTTCCCTTCATTGGCTTCCTGTTAAATCAAGAATAGAATTTAAAATTCTTCTTCTAACGTATAAAGCCCTTAATAATCAAGCTCCATCATATATCAGAGCTCTGATTACCCCGTATGTTCCTAACAGAGCACTTCGCTCTCAGACTGCAGGTCTGCTGGTGGTTCCTAGAGTCTCTAAAAGTAGAATGGGAGGCAGATCCTTTAGCTATCAGGCTCCTCTCCTGTGGAACCAACTCCCAGTTTTGGTCCGTGAGGCAGACACCCTGTCTACTTTTAAGACTAGGCTTAAAACTTTTCTTTTTGACAAAAATTATAACTAGTGACTCATGTTACTCTCAGCTACCTTTATAGTTTTACTGCTATAGGCTTAGGTTACTGGAGTATATCAGGATCTAATTTTCTCACTATATTGAGTTCTACTGTTCTTCAATTATGCATTATGTGTTGTCATTTCTGCTTTAACTTTCTGTTCTCTCTCTTTTCTCTTCATAGTAGGTACACCTGGTCTGGCGTTCTGTTAACTGTGACATCATCCAGAGAAGACGGCTCACCTGCTACTACCATCTAATGTAGAACAGATTACTAGATCAATGTGTGCTTCTGTGCTTTTTTGTTTCTCTTGTTGTGTCTCTGTTCTGTCTTCTGTAACCCCAGTCGGTCGAGGCAGATGACCGTTCATACTGAGCCCGGTTCTGCCGGAGGTTTTTTTTTCCCGTTAATGGGTGGTTTTTCTTCCCACTGTCGCTTCATGCTTGCTCAGTATGAGGGATTGCAGCAAAGCCATGTACAATGCAGATGACTCTTCCTGTGGCTCTACGGTTCCCCAGGAGTGAATGCTGCTTGTCGGGACTTTGATGCAATCAACTGGTTTCCTTATATAGGACATTTTTGACCAATCTGTATAATCTGACCCAATCTGTATAATATGATTGAACTTGACTTTGTAAAGTGCCTTGAGATGACATGTTTCATGATTTGGCGCTATATAAATAAAATTGAATTGAATTGAATTGAATTGATTCAAACTGAGACGTTGGTCAGTGAAATTTAGATTTTAAATATAAATATATGCTGCGATAGACTGGCGACCTGTCCAGGTTGTACCCCGCCTCTCGCCCATTGACAGCTGGAGATAGGTACCAGCACCCCTCGCAACCCCACAAGGGAAAGGCGTGTTAGAAAATGGATGGATGGAGGGATATACTGCGTGTGAATTATAGCATTTTTGTGCTTAAAATATCTTTCAACATACAAAAATCAAGGCATTTGTTGCTTGGATGAACAGAACAGCCACTGTGTTTCACAATTTAATTTAAAGCACTGTATTGAAAATCAGAGGTGGTATAAATTCAGCATTAAAGCACATTGTGCCAAAACTTTAACCTAAAAGCTTTGCTGAATTTGTCAATACACGTCACTAGTCTTCCTTGTTTTACCGTACAAACGTAACTCTCACACATGTAACAGAAACCTAATCAGTAGTGAGTGTAATTGTAATTTTTAAGTGTGCGTAGACTCAAACCTGCAGAGGAGGCGCCCATCAGGAGGAAGAGTCAAACCCAGGATCCTCAGAGCTCTTCCGCCCAGCATGGAGCTGGAGTAAGGCGACACCTGGAGGCAGGTCTGGTTGTAGTCTGAACAGCAGTTCGCCAAAGACAAACAGGCAGCCTGGCAGGAGCATTCCTCCAACACACTTCCACACCTCCTGCTGCATGTTAGACCTGGTTGAAACATGCAAATGAATTATGTTAAAGACGCCTTGCATTCATTGTTGTTAAATCATTAAAATGCATTCTGACACTTCTTCACAAATAATAGAACATTTGCTGAACATACCTGAGATTTCAGATGAGACAAAAACAAGAATTCCCAAGAGGAAAATGAACACTGTCATGTGTGCTCCCATGCTCCGGTTTGAGAACACTGAGTATAAACCCTCGTGGTCGGGTGAATCTACCCTTGACTGAGACTCTTACACAGATGCAAAGTGTGCCAAAGGTCATCCAAAGTAACAAACAATCCACATCACATGAGACCCAAGTTATGGGTTTCTAGCAATGATTTAACAGATTTGAATTTTAAGCAGCGCTGCTTCCTGCTGGGGCGCCGACATGCGACACACATTCTTTAAATTTCCAAAGATTTGCACGCATGTGATTAAAGTCACATTTTAGGACTTTATTTTCAACTCCAGCTTTGTTTCATTGCCGAGTGACGTATCACATACGGCTAATTTAGCTCTAAAGCCAGGCTGAATTTATTTTTTAACACTTACTGTATGTATGATATTTAGACAAAACAGAACATTAATGAGACCGTTAAATCTATATGCAGGCAGAGGGTTCAGTAACGAAGGAGTATTCAGACAATCTGCTGAAATTAAGGTCTTTTACATTTACTTTTTAACTTTTTATAAAATTACATTATTACATTAAGTAATTAATCAAACTTTATTGGGATTTATCTAAGTGAGCACATTAAATATAAAATTGTGTCTAAAAATGTTTTAAGGTTAGATTAACTGTTATTATTAATTAATGCAATGTTTGTGACCATTTCTGATTTATGAAATTCAGCATAAATTTAACTTATTTAAACAGATTGTATTTGTATTTTTACAATGTGGGACGTTTTACTGCCGTGATAAAATGTTAAACTAAATGTTGTGTTGTTGTTAAAAAGAAAAAGATCAATGCAAGTCTGGCACTACAGTAGCAGAAATATACCTTTTTTTGCTTTTGTACATGTTTATCACAGATCCCAGTAAATGTGGAGTGAGCTGTATCAGTCACCTGCAACTGATTAAAAATATAGTATGAAAAGTCATTTGTTGCAGAGATTTTAATATTTACAGTTTATCTGGGGTACTACTAATAACAATGTGCTGCAGTGTTGCATCACACAGCTACTGAGAAAGAAGTTTTTTAAAATGCATTCAGGGATTATCCACCAGGATGGCATTTTGATACGTTTCTTGAAAACAGCGGAGAAACCCCACGTCTTAAAGGCAAGCTACCTTCCTCACCCATGGGTAGCCTGCTGGTCTAACACAGTACATATAATAATGGGGGCTGTTCCAACAACTAAATAGAGAAAAATAAAAGGAAACAATAGCCTATAGTAAAAGGGTATACTTATGAGAAATTAATACATTTCTCAAGAAGTGTTATTGTTTTCCCAAGTTTCTAATTATTTAAATTAAGTTTTTGTAATAGAAGTGGAGTAAGTCAGTTCCTAAGACTATTACACTCCATATATATATATATATATATATATATATATATATATATATATATATATATATATATATATATATATATATATATATATATATATGTGTGTGTGTGTGTGTGTGTGTGTGTGTGTGTGTGTGTGTGTGTGTGTGTGTGTGTGTGTATTTTAACTGAACAGGGCCACCATAGAACAAAAGGTTAAATTGTTAAGATAACGGAAACTTTGTACAGTACACTTTCCGATTTTTTTCTCTAACAACACTTTTGCAGTTCCATCCAAAAATATCCCAAATGAAAACCTGCCTTTAAATACTTTCACCATCACTGACAAAAAGAGAAGCTGTCACTGACATTTGGAATGACAAATATGATCTTTTACTGCATAATATTTATTGAAATTCTTTAATTAAAATTCTAAAAATGGGTCCTATATCAGTCAGTATATGCTTCTTAGACAATAAAAAAATGCATTCCAGCATGTACTGCTTAAATAATCCAATCTAAGCTTACAGATGGGAGTAATTAAGGTTTATCAGAGCTCTGACTGTGGACCACGAGGGTTTATACTCAGTGTTCTCACACCTTTGCTTGTGCTTGCATCTGTGTGTGTTGGGAAATGCGGGAACAAATGATCCTTCATATCATCCTCAGTAAAATGCTTAACCCCCATCTCACACCCTAGCACCAGCAGAAAAAAATCTCTGTACTTTAGAAATAAAAGGTATTATTATTAGTAGTAGTACTAGTAGTAGTAGTGGCATTATTATTATTATTATTATTATTATTATTATTATTATTATTAACTCTTGACATTTTTCCTACTTTTCTTCTTGCTTCTCCACATTCCATTCCAGTTGGCGGCGGTAACGGACCAAAGCGGTACTTTCCAACAACAGAAGAAGAATCTGAGTTTACTCTTCTCGCGAGACCTCATGCTTGAACAACGCATTCCTTGACTAGCCAAAAAAAGCAAAAACTATTGTAGGTTGCGATAATACACGTCCGCTTTTTATGTTTATTCCATTCTGCACCTGGTTACAGCTAAGAGATCCAGAATGTCGGAATATTGGAGGGAGGCCATTCAGTTAGCATGCTAACCAGCTAGCATATGTAGCAACATATAAATAAAGCTTGAGCTGACAGGAAAATGTATCTGTTCTACACAGTAATCGCATCTTTAAGTTTCTTTTTACTTTTAAGATGGGTGAAAAGGAGGAGATATTGCACGGAGCTGAAAAGACTTGATGGTAAAACGGCTCTCATTACAGGTAAATAAACATGACAGTTGCTTTTCATCTTAGTATTGTTTTTTTGTTTTTTTCTTACTGCAACTTGAGTTATTTGAAGATTAACACACCAATTACTGCTGCTAACTAAATTGTGTGAACTACTGTAGAATAGCGTTTTTTTTTTGTTTGTTTTTTACATATCAAATAATAATCTTTTGTTGATGTTGTAGGGGGGAACTCTGGTACTGGCAAGGAGACAGCCGTTGCCCTGGCAGCGAGAGGCGCCCGCGTCATCATTGCTTGCAGAGACCATGAAAAAGCTGCAAGGGCTGTAAGAGAGATCAAACTCAGGAGTCGCTCTTTTAATGTCTTCCACATGGAGCTGGATCTGGCCAGTCTGCACTCAGTTAGGGAATTTTGCAAGAAGTTTCTACAGCAGGAGAAGAGCCTGCACATCTTGGTGAATAACGCAGGTAAGTCCTGCCCAGCCACGGTGGGGGGTTTTCCCCCTTACTAGCAAATATCTTCACAAAAAAAACAGAAACATGGAAAATAGTGTCTTCTAACCCTTGACATAGATGAATTGAGCACATGAGCAATTAGGTGTTGCCTGGCCAGGATAGGTTGTACAGTTCATTTGGTCGCCACAGCCATTATAGCCCAAGTCAGGGTAGAACACAATGAAATTGTAAGGAAAACCTAGGGTCATCTCCTTTTCTCTTCCACTCCCCCCAGATGTTTTCCGTTAGATTTAAGTCCAATTTGGCCATGGTAGAAGGCTGATTTGGTGTCTAGTGAACCACTTCTGGTTTTAAAACACGGTCCTGCTGACCTACCCAGCGGCGACCTAGTGCCAGTTTACTGCTAGAGCCCACTAGATTTTTATATGACATCAATCTCACGTTATTTCAGAGTACTGTACATGATTCTATGCGCTCCACCAAAGTTCCTTTCCATTAAGTCCAGGTTCCAGACCCACCTGGGCTTTGTCTCTCCAACAAGCTCAATTTCAGTCTCAACTAACCAAAAGCACAAAAGTCCAGTTAAAGTCCACATAGGGTTAAAAAAATATATATATATTAAAAAAGTATATGTTTTGGATAGGAAAAATAATTCCTAACTTCCTCTACTGTAGAAGTGTGTTATGTCTCTTAATAAATTGGTGGAAAATGCAGAAGAATTAGTGCTATGATCTATGTAAGATAACCTTTTGGAGAAATACCAACAGACTAGAGCTCCAACATGTTTTCTCGATATAAAAAAATCTGATTAAAACAGACAGCAGGTATGTCCTGCCTAAGTTATGTCATGTACAATGCTGCACTATAACTGTAATAACAAATGTGCAATTCTATTTAATTACCTGTGCAATAATCCTGTAAAGAAGTGCCTGCTGCTGTTATTTATCTCACTACCTCACTGTTGCTCTTTACCTGGTAACACTTTAAGGTACAACGTCAGTACATTTGTATATAAGTCAGCGTAAATGTACATAAGTCATCTTAAATATCTGCTTTATTTCCTTTTCGTATTTTTTATTTTTGTATCTTTTTTGATCCACTGTATATATGTGGACACACTGTATATACCTTATGCACCTTTTCCTCCTTTTGGCACCTTCTTTTGATTATTGAGCCGATGCATTACAAGTGAATTTCTCCACTGTGAGATCGATAAAGCTTATCTTATCTTATCTTAAAGAAAAGTTATGTTCCCCTGTGCTTCCCAATCGGGGCTTCCTCAGGCATGCCTGGCGTCCTTGACTGGACAAACGACGGCTTCAGCATGTGTTTCGGTGTCAACCACCTGGGCCACTTCCTCCTGACTAACCTGCTGCTGCCCCGGCTGAAGGAATGTGCCCCCAGTCGGGTCATAACGCTCACTTGCTCCTGCTACAAATACCAGAAGCTGGACTTCCAGGACCTGAACTACAACCTGCTGCCCTTCTTCACTTACTGCCGCAGCAAGCTGGCCAACATCTACTTCAGTCAGGAGCTGGCCCGCATCACCGAGGGAAAAGGAGTGACTTCCTATGCTGTGCACCCTGGTAAGAGCTTTTTATTTCTGGTACTGATTACTATTAATTAATTCATTTTAACAATGTTCCTCCTACAATTAAACAACTTTCTTTTTAGATTATTTTCTAACAGCTAACTTGGTATTTATTGCATCTTACAAAGAAAAGGTTAATTAAGAATAAAGCCACATTAAAGTACAACATATATGTATAAAGTGCCAACTCCAGTATGTGAAACACAGATCAAATGGACCCAGTATTATTTAGGTGTTAAAATGTGCTTAAAACAAACTCAATTTAATATGGTAGGTTGCTTCAGGTTTGCACATTAACACACGTAGCATTAAAATCCATCTATTCACAGGAAAACATAGCAGACAGAAACATTCTCTAGCTTTGCAAACTGCATTCAGTAGATAAAAAAAGAAAAATCTGCCTGAATTGTGATTTATTTTAGTTTATGTCCAGTTCAGTCTCATGATAATTGACATTCTGAAAATACAAGGCCTTTTAATTTGGAAGTATGTAAATTCTAACCTTTAATTTCATTATTGTCATGATGGCGGTGGCATTTTATATATGTGTACAAAAACAAAAAAACATAAACAGCTAGATTGGTCAAGAGATCGTTAATGACAGCCCTATTTTCTGCTGTAACCCCAGACTTTAACATTTCATCAGAAGCAGAAAACAGGTTTAGTTTTTCCTTTAATTCCTGATTTATGATGTTAGTGTTACACCCAAGCAGAAAAGCTGCTACAGAAAAACAGAGATTTTACAATTACTTAGAGGATTGTTTACTAATCGACATAATTTCAGTTTTAAAAATGCTTCTCAATACTTTCATCTTTTTTGCAATATAACAGCAACAGTCTGTTTAAAATGGTTTTTACACTGATTGTTATGTCAATCTTATAAGTAATTAATTAATAAACAGCTGAATGATTTCTTTTGAACTGGGTTCCAGTTGGGAACCACTTCAGGTTTTGAATGTTGTTTTCAATTTCATTTTTTAGAGCCTGGCTCATTGAAGCGGATGCTTTCTCCACCATGTTTCTTTCTTCTTAAACGTCAGCTGAGAGCCAGCTGACCAAAGTCCTGTCCATTTCTGACATCCTCAGCTATTGGCCTGGCTAGTTCGCCTGATGTTATTGTTTTTTATTTAAAAGTAACGCTGTGGACACGTTAGTAACATTGATTTTGACACCAGGTCACCGCTGCCTTGTTGGAGTGACGTTTGTTGTCGACGTCCCATGAACCAAGTGTAATACTTGTCCTGATATCTCTTTTGTTTCCACTGACTGTTGTTCCAGGTTTTGTCCAGAGCCGCTGGACGTGCCACTACTCGTTCCTGTTCCGGATCCTGATGCAGGTGGTCATGTGGATGTTCTCCGTGCCGTGTGAGATCGGAGCTCAGACTGTCGTCTACTGCGCCGTGTCGAATGAAGCTGCCAAGCACAGCGGGGGTTACTTTGCCGACTGCCAGCCTGCCGCTCTGCGTCCCTTTGCAAGAGACGCCGGTGTAGCAAAGAAACTGTGGGAGGCCAGCGAGAGGCTGGTGAAACTGGCATGATGAAAGTGCCACAGGTCATTAACTCTGAAGTTATTTATGATTCTCACTGTTAAATTATGTTCATTATAAACATTGTTGTGAATAGTGTTGATCTTCCAGTTCATTTGTTTACATTTTTTTTATAAATTGCCCATTGTTCATCAAGTTATGTCTTTGTTATGCTGCAACTAAACAATAAAAAATCAATATAAGACAAATGCTGCTTTTTATCTGCTGTGACGCGTTTGTCTTTATTATTTGCATGCGGTTTGATGCAGTTCCTCTATGCTTCCTCAAGAGGGTGGCTGTTCAAAGATGATGAAAAATGCAACCAGCAGTGCCCTCTGCTGGCAAGAAAATCAAATATCAGCGACTGATAGAAAGGAAACACTTCCAAACTGAAAGCTTGTCTCGTCAGTCCAAACAGGAACTCCTACGCAAGAGCAAGGTAAAGGATTTGGAGCAAAAATCAACTGACTGGATTCTGATTTGAATATTTGGTGAGTCTAACTAGAATTAAATCAATCAAATTTCCAAGAAAATGGCTGACAAAATTGTTGCTGTTGAGAGTTTCCTGAGCTGCCATGTGTGTTCAGAGACTTTCAGAGATCCTGTGTCTCTGAGCTGCAACCACAGCTTCTGTTCAAGCTGCCTGCAGAAATTCTGGGAACAAGCAGGAAACAAGAACTGTCCCGTCTGTAAGAGAAAATCCTCAAAAGATTTGTTGACAGAAAATTTTGGCCTAAAGGAGCTGTCTGACTTATTTGCTGGAAGAAAGAAGTCGGAACCCGCGGAGAAAGAAAAGGGAGAAAAGCCGCTGATGGTGATCTGCAGTAAAAATCCAGAGGATCCTGTACTGCTCGGCAAAGACGAACAGAAAGCGGTTTGCCCTGTCTGTCAGGAATCTCTACTTAAGAGTCACAAAGTGGTTCCTGTAGAACAAGCAGTCAGTGAGCTGAAGGAGCAGCTGAGATCTGACTTAAAGTCTCTGCAGGACAAGAGGAACAAACACAAACAGGTGGAGAAAACATACGATGATATCATTCAGTTCTCTAAGAGGCAGGTGTTGTCCACAGAGAGACAGATCAAAGCAGAGTTCAACAAGCTCCACCAGTTCCTAAAGGAGGAAGAGGAGTCCAGACTGGCAGCTCTGAGGGAGGAAGATAAGCTAAGGGCAAAAAGTATTATCAGCGAGATGAAGAAGATCGAGGAGCAGATCTCCTCTCTGTCAGACAGCATCTCTGCTGTTGAAGAAGACCTGCAGAAAGACAACGTGTCGTTCCTCAGCAGTTATAAAGCCACTCAGAGCAGAGCCAGAGGTCAGAGGTCACTGTCAGATCCACAGCTGGTCTCAGGAACTATGATAGATGTGGCCAAACACCTGGGCAACCTGTCCTTCAGAGTCTGGGAGAAGATGAAGGAGAAGGTCCACTTCAGTCCTGTCATTCTGGACCCAAACACTGCATATGGATTTCTCTATCTGTCTGATGATCTGACCAGTGTGAGATATGGAGACACAAAGCAGCAGCTTCCTGATAATCCAGAGAGAAACACTAATTACGCCAATGTTTTTGGTTCTGAGGGCTTCAGCTCAGGGAAACACAGCTGGGAGGTGGAGGTGGGAGACCATCCTCTCTGGAATGTGGGCTTTGTTAAAGAGTCAACAGAAAGAAAAGGAAAAAGAAATCCTTCACCAATAAACGGAGTCTGGTGTTTGCTGCACCAGGATAAAGAATACAAAACTGGCTTCGCTCAAACTCTAAAAGTAAAAAAGAATCCCCAGAAGATCAGGGTCCAGCTGGACTACGACGGAGGGGAGGTGTCATTCTATGACGCTGAAGACATGACTCACATCTACACTTACAG
This sequence comes from Fundulus heteroclitus, assembly GCF_011125445.2. Lineage (NCBI taxonomy): Eukaryota > Metazoa > Chordata > Actinopteri > Cyprinodontiformes > Fundulidae > Fundulus > Fundulus heteroclitus. Next base: position 18,795,764 of record NC_046372.1, read on the forward strand.
AGACTTTTTCACTGAGAAACTCTTCCCTTACTTATTTGTTGGAAAAGCAGGAGATGCAAAAACCACTGAGCTCAAAATATGTAAAGAGCAGATACGCAGCTCCATGTGATCTTAATGTGAACCTACTGGGAGGTGGTAGATTTGTCCCAATACAGATTTGATCCTCTTTATAACTTTTCGATTGTTATTCAAATAATAGAAATACCTTCTTTTAGAGAGAATATGGTGTTTTAGGCAAGTGTAGATTACCCAGCATGCTTTTTTTTCAATGTAGACATATCCACAAATTACAACAACAAAAAAAAAGATCCTAAATCATAAATATGATACCTAGAAGTTAAACATTATGAAACACAATATCTGATTACAATCATATTGGTATCAAAAACAATAACTGTATTATGAAGTAATCTATACAGTGGTATGATTTTTGGTGTGAGGGGTCCATTTTGTTCAACCCCATATTTGAAGTCTGTTGTCGCCAGGTTTTAGAATTAAAATGCCTTTAGGTTTGATAACCACATTAACTCTGTGGTAAAATCATAATTTAGATACGGCTCTCTAACATTAAACCACTCTTTTCTAGATGGCATCAGCCATCCGTACTTCTGTAACCTCCTGGCTCTTAACACAAATGTGCCAGAGCATTTTGTCACATCTTCCACTAGTTCAAAATGTGGCAACGAGATTTTTAACAGGCAAAAACCAACACGAAAACATCATGCTGGTGTTAGCCTCTCTGCGCTGGCTGCCCATTCATTTCAGGATAAATTTTAAAGTTATTTTGTTTGTTTTTAAGTCTCTTAATGGCATTGCGCCGCCATCTTTGTCCAATCTGCTGGACCCTTACACACCATCTCGTTCCCTCAGATCCTCTAACCAGATGCTGCTGCTGGTTCCTAAATCACAGAAGAAATTAAGAGGTGATTGAGGTTTTCTTGTGGTGGCTCCATATTTATTATTCTAGAACGATATGTCTCTGTTGAGGTTTTTAAATCTCACTTGAAAACGCATTTTTACTCTTTGGCTTTTAACACATCGTGAGCCTGATTCCACTCTTGAGTCTGTTTTTATGGTGCTTTGTTAATGTTTCTGTTTTTTGTTGTTGTTTTTATCTCTGTTTTTTTATTTTATTTGTTGTGCTGCAATATGGTCAACCATGTCTTGTTTTAATAAGGTGCTATAGAAATAAGTATGGTATGGTACAGTAACATGTTTAATATTATTTATATGTTTATTAAATTATACCTGCCAGTTCTTCGGTGGCTGAATTTATTTCGCATTAAGTCATCTTTGATCATTTTCCTCTACTGCAGGTAAATAGGAAAATTACAGTATTAATATTTTTCTAATATTCTACACTTTCTCCTGTGCTCCCTGCTTGCTTGGATTTTCCAGACTTTAACTTTTGATCTCCTTTTTATCTCTCAGCCAAAACTACAGAAAGTAGTGGATTTAGTTATTTTTTCCCATGTGGACTATTTTAGTTTTCAGCTAATCCACACAAGATACCCCTTTACACAAGGTTTGAATCGTAGAAGAAGGCTTTTCTAAATAAATACATTTTCATGTGAATACCGTAACGTTCCATTATGACACCCAAGCACCAGACCGAGGTTTTGCTGCTAACACTTTATTTTACAGTAGGACGAACAGAGCAGCTTTCACAGAGTAATCCGCCATTCCCCCGAACCTCCACTCCTCCCCCCGGAAGCCACACATTTCTTCTGGTATAAACCCAAAACAACCTAACTTAAAGAAACAGTAAGTGTACAACAGCACTTAGCAATAAAGTTTAATATGGATCGTTATGATACATTTTTATTTATTGATTAAATTTACAGTTTTGATTTTAATTTTTACGAGGAAATGTTTATTTACACGTCTTTATGGCGTGGGGAAAAAACACTGTCAGACCGCCATTACAGTTTTCATCTCATGCACCCTGGGCACCACACTTTGGGAATCCCTGTGCTATACAAATTTGTCTTGCCTTGTCTTCAGCAGCACAGACTCCTAACTCCATAGAGATAGAAGCATTTTGTTTAAAATTCTCACTGCAACAGCTTGGAGAGATTGGTCTCCTCAGGTCCTGAAGCGGGTCCAGGGATCCACTAGAACAGGGATTCCCAAATGGGTGCACGAGCTGAAAGATTTTTATGCCGGTCTGACAGTGTTTTTTTCCCCACACAATAGAGAGAGGTACATAATCATTTCCTTTGTAAAAATTTACTTCAAAAATGTATTTATTTAAGTTTAAACGTTTTAAGATCTTCACTGAAACAAATTTTCGGAAAAAATGAGTTGAGAACACAAATAACATCTTTCATTTTCTCTTGTTTCTCACATTAGACTGAACGACTCGGTCCACTGACTTCATGTTCTGATCTCTGGATCATCAAACACCTTCTGCAGGAAGTGGTTCTGTTCAATATGACAAAGTCCAAAACCAACTCTCATCCTAAACTATTGGTTCTGCTGGATCAGCAACAAATGTGTGGCAGTGAGATCAGGATGGATTTACAGATCAATGGACAGTAATTTATGTAAATGGTCTGATTCAATGCTAGAATTTATTAATAAAACTGTCCATGAAAATATCCAAGAAACAAACATTAAACAGGTGTGTTTTATGTTTTTCTCTTTTATAAAATTTTTATCTATACATGTTGTCTTATGTGGATCCAAGATCTCATTTACAAGACAGACCTATTTTGATAAAACCAAAACTAACACAAAAGTCACACAGCAAGAATATGAATAATTAAAATATTTCATTCAGATTAAGTAAGCGGTAACACTTTACTTCAGGGTGTGTGCATAAGACTGGCCTTACACTGTATTATACATGACAAAACACCTGTTATGTACATGAAGTAGTCTTTATGAATGTTTATGACTGTTATCATTAGGTATCATCTGGTAAATTAGATTCATAAAGGCTCCTTCATGTTTATGATGGTGTAAAATCAGTCTTACCCCGTCAAGTAAAGTGTAATCAAATAAGCAAATAAACTATGACCTAAAGAGCGAGTTTTCTAGGAAGATTTCTGTATTTTCTTTTAATAAGTTTAATTGGTTCCAGAGTAGTCAATGTTGACAGTTTCAGATCCTGGTATAGAGAGATCCAAGTTGAGGGGACAGAGTAAGAAAATGCTTTTGTTCTCAGGTTCTGATCGTATTAACGGAGCGGGAAGGGAAATAAAGTCCTGAGAGTGAAGTCTGTAGATGGACTGTCTGAGTGACATGTAGGAGGATAAATAAGGTGGGAACCATCCAAGTGTCATGATTTGTGTACTGAACCCAAACTGAACCACACACAGAGCTTAGTTTGTGAGTTTTATTGTATGATGAGTAGTGGAAGCAGGAGACCAGAGAGACAGAACCAGGCTGGATCAGCACGCAGTTAATGGCTGGAGCTGGCAAGCAGGATGAACCCAGAGCATGTAGGCAGCATAACCAGAAGCACAGCAGAACGAAGACTTGGAACCAGGCTAGACCAGCAGCACGACAGAATGGAGACTTGGATGGAGACTTGATCAGCAGCACGACAGAATGGAGACTTGCACGACTGGAGTGAGAGCAGGAGCAGAATCACAGCAGACAGGTGGAGAACTCAGGCTGAACGAGAACCAGATGACGTGAGCAGCAATGCGCAAAATCAAACAAGAGAAAACAGAAAGCAACAGAACGAACCGACGAGGAAGGACTGAATGCAGGCAGCTTAAATAGAGAGGATGACAGGTGAGATGAGTTCTGGCTTGATTAGAGGCTGACAGGTGTAGATGATTACTGAGGTGAAGAGGAGACTGGGATGTATGGAGGGTGAATAGCGCCCTGAAATGTCCATGGTGCAGCAAGCAAGGCTGCAGCATGACACCAAGGATAACTTTATAGATGAAAATGTAACAATGAATGAGTTAAAAGATTAATAATGATGCCAGTTGATCTGAGAATATAAAGTACAACGATGAGTGAGAGATTTACAGTCTGTTATGAACCGTAATGCTCCATGATAGACAGCATCCAACATCTGCAGAGAGGTGGCAGATGCATTCATAGAAACAACATTACAGTAATCTAACAGAGGCAGGAAGCTCATTAAGACAAGATGCTTCCTGCATTGAAAGAAAAGCAAGATTTATTTGTGAAGAAAACCTGTAGTTTGATCTTGAAATTCTTTACATGTTCAATATGTGACTGATATTCAATATTAAAATTACATTGAAGTATGAAACAGACAGAAATTTCCCTGTGTTATTTTAGTTCCTGTTTCTCTGTAACGTTTGGTCATTTTCATACATTTAGTAAAAAATATAGGCCTATATTTTGTGACTTTTTGTGATAAATTTCCATTACAAATTATTTAAAACATCACATCTTTATCGATCTGAGGAAGGATCAACAAATAAGTCTAACATAAAAAGACTGAAGCTGTGAAAGATGATCCGACAGCACCACCTGCTGGAGATAAACTGATACAGCAGATTGTTTGATTTAACGCGTGGCTGAAACTGAGGCCGTTTCTCAATATGCGTTCTTGAGCGTTCTCGTGTGCTCGTGTGCTCGTGACACGTCATCAGCCTCAGACCGAGCACTGTTCCAAACCCGAGAACGCCAAATCGAGAACGCGCCGAATTCCCCGGATGTTGTTCTCGCCCGCCCTCTTTATCGAGCATGCATCAGAGCAGACTTGTGCGTTCTTCAGACTGACCGCTTGCCCAGAATGCACCGCGGCCGCAGCTTGATTTGAGACAGCGCAAACAGAGCTCACAGCGGTAAGTTAAAAATTCCCTTTTCTGCTGCTGCTGTTGTTGTTCAAAAGTACGTTTTCAGATCGTTTGAGGCGAGAACATTATACTTTTGAGTTTTCTCTATGTGACCTGTTTACAGAGTTAGTGCGTAATTAAAAAAAGTAGTGTGCATAGTACCGCTGGTTATGATTTATTTGTTTTGTGTTTATCTGACTGACGTGTGTTGCTTTAACTCAATACTTGCTGGAATAAATTGTAAATGTCTGCCAAGGACGACAGCAGCATATAAAATAAATAAATAAAATCTACAAATGTTTTCCTATCTAAGTGAGTTTATTCTGAGTCAGGACACGGATAATTGAGAGGAGAAAGAGGGAAAGAAAACAATAGTAATGATAGTATATGAAAAAACAGACATTTATTTTATACAAATGTTTAATCTTTGGAAAAGAATGGGTGTAATATATTCAACAAATTATTAACAGTTACTAACATGGTTTAAACCAAAGAAATAACTCATATTAAGATCTTATACAGATAGACAATGCCTATAAGCTTATAATAAAAAATAGTTGGAATGGAAATTATTTAACGATTATTTAATGTATTTTCACAGGTGGTGAAAAAATGAAATGAAGCAGCATGTGAACATGACTCCAACTGATCTACATTAGGTCAGGTGTAGTCATGTTCACTTAAACATGCAGCCAGCTGGAGCCACAGGCCAGCCAGCAGAGGGTCACCAGCACCTCTATCTCCTGTGGCCATCCATGGACCTTCTGGATGGACAGCAGCTGAAGGAGGAGGACGATGGTGGACCTGTTTAGCCTGAAGGCTGGTTTCAGGTCCCCTTCATTAAAAAAATATTTGGAGGATTGGCACAGAAGTGTTTATCCTCACATATTTTGTTTCTGTTTCTTCCTGTAAATAAAAAATGCCAAATGTTACCATCATTGTTTTTTTCAATTCTCACCTTTTCACACCATAAAACTATAACTGCTTAACATGCAGAAATTATAGTTCAAGAAAGAAAAGGTAAAATGTATAGTGTTGTAAAACTAGTCAAGTATAGTAAAAGTAACAAATGCCTTCCCTTCTCTGGTATTTTTACCATTTCACTGAAAAAATGGGCTGAACTAACTGCACATAATTTATAGATTAATCGCTGTAACGGTGGACAGACATAAAAATCCTTTCTTAATCAGTAAGTAGCTTAACCCTACTGTTATTAATGTTAAAATTGGGTCTTCATTTTAATTATTTATAGAAAAATAGTCACAATTTCAACCTGATCACGTTTTTAATACCACCATCAATGTTTTTTTTAAAGATAAAAGTAAGAAATAGGCTGTCAATCTTAAAATGCCTACCAATTGGCAATAGATGGGTGAGCAAAGCCTGCCTTGTGAGCCTCCTCTGCTGCATCAATCTTCTCCTTGCTCGGATTTTCCTCCTCAACTGCATCACCTCCTCTTCAGCCTGCTGGTAAAGCTGACCAACGACCGAAGCAACAGCAATATTGCTCGTATTCCTCATTTTGCTTCTACAAAGTGCTGATTTTTAAAGAAGATTCAATCTCCTCTGCAGCTACAACAATAGACCCCTTGCATCTGACGTCACAGTCACGTGATCGGGGGTGCGCGCCTCCATCTTGGTGGGCAGGCTAGCCTGACAGCCCGTCTACTACATGACAAAACGGGTGATTTAGAGCGTACTTTTAGTTAGTTTATTTTTGGAATCTAAGCAATGCCTACGACTTGTTGCGCTCCCGGTTGCACAGAGAGGCATTCCAAATTGTTGGATGTACGTTTCTGTCGTTTACCAAAGGATGAGGAAAGAAGAAAGAATTGGATATTTTCAATGAAAAGAGCGCAGGCAGACCCTCCCAATGGACTGGGGGAGCCAACATACTACGAGAGAATTTGCAGTCTACACTTCATCTCCGGTAAATACAACTTAATTCTGCTCTAGTCATTGTTCTACTTAAATAGCGGCGGAGGGGAGGTGGCGATCGCTACATGGCCGGAGAAGCCGCTGTTGCTGCTTCAGACAGCGGCGGAGGGGAGGTAGCTATCGCTACACGGGCGGCTCTCCGGCATCCATCCATCCATTTTCTGACCCGCTTAATCCCTCATGGCATCGCGGGCGTTGCTGGAGCCTTTTTCCTGATATAAAATAATTGCAGCCGTCCAGTGGTTTCAGGGGCTTTCGTGCTCTCTTGTCCGTATTGGCCTGCATGTTTATAAAGCATAAAGCAGCTGTGTCGCAGTACGAAACCCTTGGCCAGCATTTCACAGACTCGCTCCGTCCCTTCAGGCTTTTGCTGTGTGGATCTGGCAATCTGATACCATCAACCATCAACTTACTCTTAAAACGATCTTGTGATACGTTATCTAAAGAAGAAAAATACCTGGAGAACTCGTCATTTCGTCAAATGGCGTGCCAACCAATATGGCCGCCACGCAAGGGGTTCTGGGTAACGGAGTCACGTGGTTGCAAGGGGTCTATTACAACTCCCCAGAAATTCCCGCTATTGCTGGTTTTATACCCACAGTTCTGTGATTTTTTTTTTTAGATATTTTATTAGACTTTTTAGAAATTAATAAAAAAAACGTTTTCAATAAGATATGATGGTGTAGTGTCTAAATAGTTTTGAACGTTAAAGAAATGCTCAAGAGCTGCGGGTGTGATGACGTCACGAGTACGCTTCTGTTCCAATGCACAATACGTGCTGCGTGCTCGCGTTCTCGTCAAGTCCGATCTTCCTGTGTTCTTACCGAGAACAGACTTGACGAGAACGCGAGTACGGACTCGCGTTCTCGTGAATTGAGAAACGGCCTGAAAGTAAGTTCAGACGTTATTGAACTGAGCTGAGACGCCATTAGTGGGTGTCAGATCTCTGATGAATAAACACGGAAATACTTGGAAGATTTTAGGAAGAAGCAGCTGAAACTTTTGGTGAGTTTGGCTGTTGAAATAATTCAATCCAAAATGACTGAGAAAATCGCTCTTTTTGAAAGTTACCTGAGCTGCCATGTGTGTTCAGAGACTTTCAGAGATCCTGTGTCTCTGAGCTGCAACCACAGCTTCTGTTCAAGCTGCCTGCAGAAATTCTGGGAACAAGCAGGAAACAAGAACTGTCCCATCTGTAAAAGACCGTCAAAAGAAAATCCATCCATCAACTTCTCCCTTAAAGAACGTGCTGGTTTGTTTTCTAGGAGGCAGAATGAAGCTCCATCTGAGCTGAAGAAAGAGAATAAGGTGGTGTGTGAGAAACACTCAGAGGTTCCTTACTGGTTCTGTGAAGACGAGCAGAGAGCTGTGTGTCCTGTCTGTGAGTTTTCTCTCCACCAGAGTCACAAAGTGGTTCCTATAGAACAAGCAGTCAGTGAGCTGAAGGAGCAGCTGAGATCTGACTTAAAGTCTCTGCAGGACAAGAGGAACAAACACAAACAGGTGGAGAAAACATACGAGGATGTGATTCAACACTCCAAGAAGCAGCTGTTGTCCACAGAGAGACAGATCAGAGCAGAGTTCAACAAGCTCCACCAGTTCCTGAAAGAGGAAGAGGAGTCCAGACTGGCAGCACTGAGGGAGGAAGAGGAGCAGAAGAGGAAGACTATTAGCAGAGAGATGAAGAGGATCCAGGAGCAGATCTCCTCTCTGTCAGACAGCATCTCTGCTGTTGAAGCAGACCTGCAGAAAGACAACGTGTCGTTCCTCAGCAGTTATAAAGCCACTCAGAGCAGAGCCAGAGGTCAGAGGTCACTGTCAGATCCACAGCTGGTCTCAGGAGCTCTGATAGATGTGGCCAAACACCTGGGCAACCTGTCCTTCAGAGTCTGGGAGAAGATGAAGGAGAAGGTCCACTTCAGTCCTGTCATTCTGGACCCAAACACTGCAGGTGGATGGCTCTACCTGTCTGATGATCTGACCAGTGTGAGACGTGGAGACACAAAGCAGCAGCTTCCTGATAATCCAGAGAGAAACACCAAGTATAGCAATGTTTTTGGTTCTGAGGGCTTCAGCTCAGGAAAACACAGCTGGGAGGTGGAGGTGGGAGACCATCCTGTCTGGCTCATTGGTTATGTTAAAGAGTCAGTTGACAGGAAGGGAGAGGCATATGCTTCACCAGAAGATGGAATCTGGTGTTTAGCTCATCAAGATGAAAAATACACTAATGGTGATGGTCAAACTCTCACAGTAAATAAGAATCTCCAGAAGATCAGAGTCCAGCTGGACTATGACAGGGGGGAGGTGTCCTTCTACAACCCTGAAGACATGTTTCACATCTGCACTCTCAGAGACACTTTCACTGAGAAACTCTTCCCTTATTTCAATGTTGGAAAAGCTGCTGATGCCAAAACTTCTGATCTCAAAGTCTGTCAAACAGAGATTTCTTTTTAAACTTGTGTTTTTGAGTTCTCTGAAATATTGAATATTTTTTGATTGGTGTTTCTATTTGCAGTCAGACTTCATAAGAAAATATTTTATTAACGTATTTTATCATCTTTAAAGTTTTATTTTTTTAATTTGAAACCAACAACAGGAATCAAAATCAAAACATATTGATATAATTTTCAAAGTCATTTTATTTGTGAAACCAGTATAAAAATATTCCTCTATGAAGTTTATTTTTTAAATTTTGTGTTTTTTGCAATCTCTCGCACCAGCATTGGACATTTCTATATATTCTAACTAGTGTGAACTGGGATGAATTTTGTTTAGTTTTTTTCTAACTCTGTATTGTAAAAAAAAAAACGTTTAACACAAGTTCAAAAATGACACAATGATCTCAGCTTTCTTAACTGGGTTACCTTGTTTTTAATAATTTTAATGATTCAGTTTAGCAGGAAACCTCTAAAAATAAACACTGTTTTCTCCTCACTGATTATTTGTTTTCTTTTCCTCCATGTAAAAGTTATTTCCATTCAAACTGCTGCTGAATATCTTTGTTATATTAAAAAAAAGAAATCTGGCATCTGTTGGTTCTATTTAAGCAGATCTTGTTGATTCAACATTATCGTTTCATGTACATAGAGAACGTAATTCTATTGGGTGAATATTGTGTAATATTATGTACATTCAATTTAACTTCATTAAAACGGAATGAATGAATTTAAATTCACTCAGGACAGCAGTTATCCTAAAATTGAAAATGAAGCATCAAGTCAAATAGTTAAACTAACAAAAACATGCCATTGTTTTGTTATCTTGTGTACTGAGAGAAAGATGTAACTTCATGCTCATAAAGATATTTCTCAAGATGATCATAACTGTGATGAGAGAAATCTATTTTCCTGAAATAAGCTGTTCAGGTTGTGTGCTCTCCTCACCCGTCTGCTATCCACCAGACTTAAGTGTAGTCTGGTGTAGGAAACACTTTTAGTACACCATAGGTTTCAGGATCTCACCCAGTGAGGTTACCTATTACTTAAAATCCCCACCCTCAGTTTTCATTGATCAAATAGTTTTGCAGGGAAGTGATTAAGCTGTGTTGAAGTGAAGTGACAAATTTATCTTCAATTAACACAACGTTGTAGATTGCTGCGAAAGCAAAAGGTTGGTGTGCAACCACAGTCCACTATTGAATTACGTAGCTCCAAAGGGGGGGAAGGGGGTTCTTTAGTTATTCAACACATTTTTTGACTGTGAGAGACTTTAATTCTGCTTTTTAACTAGATTCAACTAAAGGTCCTAAAAGGACTTTTCTTCAGCCTTTATTATTCATTCATATTATTACCAGACTAACACGGACAAAAAGGCAATTAGAGAGATTTATTGACATAAATTAGAAAAAGGTTTTGGAACTCGGACCCTGGCAGAAGATGTGAAACCTGCGAATGTCCCTGAGTTTGGATGTCCATTTTAGGATTAGGATTGGTGAAGTCCCCCCACCCCACCCCCCGGGGTCCAGACACTGGTGGTGGAGGCCGTAGGGGAGAAGGAGTCAGGTGAAGATTGAGAGCGCGAAGGAGGAGATGGGGTGGAGGAGGGTTGAAGTTCAGCTGAAGAGCAGGAGGATCCATTGAAGGAGCGCCTAATAAGCAAAGTCTTGTGGGATGATAAGAGGAGGACTGGACGCAGATTGGCTGGTGCATGGACGTATAACCAGATGATCAGTGGAAGCAGGCGGGGTAAGTCTTTCAGCTTGAACTTTAGTCTAAACTTCATTACTCCAGTTATTATTTATGCTGATCAAAAACATTAAAACACAAAGGTTTTTTCTTCTAAAATATTTATTAGAATCAGTTCATATTCACATGTAATGCCATCACACCATGGCTGAATTGTGTTAATTTTAACATGTACGATGGGGAAGGAATCCAAAATGCATTTTAGACATGAGACTCACACAGCCACAGAGGAGAGAGCCAGCGGGGACGGCCCCTCTCTCTCTCAGCAGGATTCCAGCTGTGGACCACTCCCCACAGATAAAAGTCAGAGCTCTTCTGACCAGACACTTTCTTGTGCGACTTCTCTCCTGGGGCTCCCAAGGAGAGGGGGGTGGGTCTCCTTCCTCAGCAGCCATGTGACCGAAGACCCAAAAGCCACATGCTCCCCAGAACAGTCATTCTGTGGAACTCACCTCCCTGGACCTTCCTTACTGCTGAGACAAAGAAGAAGGCCTGAACGATGAGGCCCTGGCTGGGCCTGACCGACGCACATCCAGCACCTGGAGGAAAACTCTCGTCGCCCTGGGAACATGTCCGGGCAAATCAGGGTTAAGTCTGCTGTCTTAACCTCATATTCAGATGCAGGAGGAAGGATCCTGCATGCCAAAAACAGCTTTGTTGTATTTCTCCTCAGCCTTTACAGGGAAGCGAACCCCAGCTGGAGCTGAAAAGCCGACAAATTTGGGCCTGCTATCTAATGTGAGGAGAATCTGCTTAAATCGGACTGCATCCAGGTCACAGAAGGTGGCAGAGACCAGGCCTCCGACCCCGACCACATGGTGCTGCAGAGCTAAACGCTAGCCCTTCAAGAACAGCCAATAACTTCCCTGCTTTCAGTGTTCCTTCCTGGAATGGCCAAAGCCTGACCGACTCACATGGACTCACAGGCTTGGGCAGAGAAACCAAAAGGTAAAGTTTAAATGGTTAATTTGGAAATGTTTTGTAAATTGTTGTGCACATGGTGCCTTTAAAACAAAGGACTAACGAAATAGCTCATTGCTAGCATTCGGTACCATGTCATTGTCGAGTGTGTTTTTACGGTTATAACAAAGATTATCTCCACAAGGGTTTCATACATTGATGGGACATTAATGTTTACGTTATCCAGCCCACTCATTATGATTAAAAATAAAGCTAAATATTTTATTTGTTTGCGCCGAATGCCTGCTAGCCAAAGTGTTATCAGCTCCCGCTAACATCCTAATTCAAAAGGAGATTTTTAAAGCATAACGCTTGTCTTTTCTGCTCCGTCAGTAAATAGAGCTATGAGCCTTATTCCCACATTAATATTAAATATTAATGTTGGTTTTGAAGGCAATTTTGATAACTTTAGACTTTATCCGATTTAGCGACTCATCGCTATAGCGACCCCTAGCACCCAGAGGTAGAATCACATAAACAAAGGCAAGTGATCATGAGGTTCAAACGATTTTACTGAGCAAATCAGTCTTTAGAATATTATTTACTCAAAATAATGTTCTGGTTAACTGGGGCTTTGCATTGTGGATGGATTGAAACACATGCCAAATATTTTTAACTTCATTCCATGCTTTTTGGAATCAGATCTGCAATGAAAAAGGATTCACTGACTTATTCTGATTATGATCAACCACTTTTGTTTTGTCTTTTGTTTGTTTTTGCACGTAAATAGTTCCTTAGCTTAGCTTCTTTATTTTAATTTTGCTTAGTAGTTTAGTTAAGATTCACTAGCCTAGTAGAGATGATTTACTGATTGAAATACTGTTAATTCAGATAAACAGCATTACATAGTTATGTTCTCTGGATGTTCATTTTATTTCTGTTATTAAATTGTTGAACTTGAAAAGAAGTTGTCAATCCTTTATTCTATGTGTGTGCAGAGTTTGTTGTTAAAAAATTGCTAGTGCTCAAATTCATCCCTTTCAACCATTGTCTTTATCAGCTTAAGAGCTGATCATCACCAGACAATACTTAACAGAGGGTTATTTAATAAACATTAAATGACTTTAAACAGTGTATAATTGCACAACACACAAGCAGAGAGTGGATTAATGGAGAACTGTTTCTCATAGCAGTTCTGTTCCTCACAGTAAACTGGATCTAGAACCTGACCTGGTCCAGATGCTTCAGGTTCTGGTCTCTTTACAGCCTGCAGAGCTCCTGCAGCTCCTCCAGCTAGGAGGATCATAAAGCTCAGCCTGCTGGAAATTAGATTTCTTCAGAGGATCAAACTGCAGCTTTGGTTCTGATCAGAAACAACTCATCATGCTGGTTAAATATTAACATTACATTTTTTTACTGAGATCATCCAGTTTTATCAAAGCAGGTAAAGAAGAACAAGATAAAGTCAGAAACTGGTTGAAAACACATCAGAGTCGGTTTTAGAACAGATAACACAAGAAGCATGAAGGTTATGGAAAGGTCTTTGCAAAGTCTTGACAGGAACAACTGGCTTAAATGATATAACAGAAAACAGACTGAACAAACACTGTGAAAACTCTCATTCTAACAGAGGCCTGAAGTCTAATAAGTTATCATAGATCCTAATTTATTCCATTTTCTAAACAACCTTTCTCCTAATTTTGCACCTACACAGCAGCTGAAAAAAAATGAAATCCCTTCTTGCTTTTAGCATCAAGGATGCAACCAAGGTCAGACTGGGGCTAGAAACTAGGAAACTTTCTCCTAAACAGATCCACCACCTGAATGTGTGAAACAGTTGCTAACAGGGTTGTCCTGATATCTGCCTCTTTGAAATTATATTACAACAGATATATTTACAGTTCTCTTTCACACAGAGAAAAATAGAAATACTGTGACAGAACCCTCGATATGCAGCTTCCTGCTCTCTCCATGTTATTTTCAGTGGGAACGTATCTGCTGATAAAGAAAACACTGAACTGAATGTTTAATGTGTTCAGGATGAAAAAGTTCAGTCTTCAGTTTTATTCTGCACTTAAATGCGCCGAACTTGTTAGTGACCTTCAGCTGAAGCACATGAAGTATCGGAGAAATTATTTTCTTCACTCTGAAGAATATAGTGATGAATTATTACAGGAGTAAAGGGGCGCGCTTGTGGCGCAGCAGGTAGCGCGACCCATATATGGAGGCCTTAGTCCTCGACGCAGTCAACCTGGGTTCAAATCCAACCCGCGGTCCTTTGCCGCATGTCTCTCCCCCTCTTCCACCCCCCTTTCCTTTCAGCCTACTTTCAGAAAAAGCAAGCCACTAGAAGCGCAAAAAATCCAAAAAAAAAAAATTACAGGAGTAAAACGTCCAGCTATGATATCCTCATCAGTAGCGCCACCTGCTGGAGGCAAACACACACACAGCAGCAATAAATTACCTTGAAAACAGGTCACTGATACTGCAGACTCAGAGCATCACTGCATCTAATAAAACAGAGGATCAAACCAATGTTGGTCAGTGAGAACTAGAGTCAGATTTCTTAATTATAACCAGACTTGGAAGACGTCCTGCTGAGTGAGTTTTACCAACAATCACAAAACAATCAGTCTTTAAGTCAACCTATGAGACACGTGTTGAAGATCTGTAGCCACAACTGACAACTACAGCATAAAGGATGCAGAACAAACTGATCAGTGACTGTGAACAGGATTATAAATATCTGCTCAATCTGACAGCTGATGCTGGTAAAATACTTTGTGTGTAAAAGATAAAAGAATTATTTAATCAATAAGTGGAGACCAATGAAATGACCAACCCAGGGATGCAGAAGAAATTTTAAGAAATTCAGGTTATCTGTAGCGTTTTCAACAGAGACTCTGGTGTTCATGTCAGTTTAGAAGATTCAGATTGAAAAAAACATAATTTTTAATATAAATTTTTGTCTTAAAGGTTTTGATATGAATTGAAAAGAAACAAGTTTACTCAGTTTATTGACATGATAAAAAGAAACATTAAACAATTACTCAGAACTGTAGAAACCAATTATAAATAATAAACCTAAGAATAAATTAAACATTTTTACAGGCATAATGTAAATTTATTTTCTTTTGTTTCTGAAGAAAAAAAATCATCTTTTAATAGTCAAACAGTGTTTCTGCTCTTTATCAATGACTCAGTGAAGTCAAAACGTTTCAAGATCTTCACTCAAACAAATTTCCAGAAAGTGAGTTGAGAACACAACATTTTTCATTTTTGTCACGATCTCAGGCACTGATGCTGGTCTGAATACTCACTCTAAACACCTGCCCAGCTCCGCCCCATTTCTCATCACCAGCAATCTGATCCACTTGCACCTGCCAGTATATAACCAGCCTTCAGACCAGACATCAGTGCCAGATCATTTCGAGCCATCCGGTGTGACTTATTCCAGCGTTCTTTATTCCTAACTTCTGATTGCTTGTTTCTTGACATGTTCTGCCTCTCGACTGCTGAGCCTGTCTGATCCGTATCTGACCTGACTGCCCCTCTGTTTTACCTGACCTCTGCCTGATCCGACCGCCTGCCTGACTCCTTTCTGCTCCGACTGCCTGTGTACCGGACTGGACCTGCTACCTGACATCTGAGCCTGCCTCACCCCGTTCTGATTTTAAGCCTGCTTGTGTACCGAACCTGGAACTATGCACTGGACTTGTGCTGGATTTCCCTCTGGCGCTTTCCTGGACATCTGATCACTTGGCTCTGACCTCGGACCTCATCCCCGACATCGGCTTCTCGTTTGTCCTCCTGATCATCATGCCAGCGATAGTCTCCACGGTTCTGACCCTCTGCCTGTTCTCTGACCACTGTTCGACTGCATGAGCTCATGGGGACTTCCTGAGTTGCGTGAGCAACGTTCACCTGGCGGTCAGCCGGCTAGAACCTACACTCGTGGTTTCCTCCAGATTGAGCACAGAGAAAAACTTTTCCTGACAGACACTGACGAAGCCTGCTGCCGTTTAGTTTGTAATAAACTGTTTCAATACAAGCACACTTTGTCTGGTTTGAATTCTGAGTCCGTAGAATCCGTTTTCTCTTGTTTCTCACAGTAGACTGAACGACTTGGTCTACTGACTTCATGTTCTGATCTCTGGACCATCAAACACCAGGAAGTGGTTCTGTTCAATATGACGAAGTTCAAAACAAACTCTGATCCTAAACTGGTGGTTCTGCTGAATCAGCAACAAATATGTGGCAGTGTGTTATAAAGATATTATTTTGAAGTCACTATGGCCTCACACCACTCGGACATAGGAGGCCTGCAGACATGATGGCTGTGAATAAGATCCACTGTTTGCTGATTGCAAGGCCAAATGCTGCAGCTGCTGGGGGATACTGATTGTCCACGATAGACTGCCTTTGTTTTGTCTCATGCCAAGGCCACAGTGCAGTATTAGGGAGAGCGGCGAAAGCGAGACAGGCAGAGACAGGGCAGACGCAGCCTGCAGCGGGACCGTGGTGTGCGATTACTTTCCATCTATGTGATCTCTGCTCTGTTTCTCAATAAAAGTGGTGGAACTTCATCACCACCGTCTCTTCATTTAGTAAAGATGGGAATTCAGTATTATTGTTTAGAATTCCATCCAGCCTCCTTGAGAGGCGTTGGACATTCTTCCATTCTGGAGTTGCCCCTGGTGAGAGGCACTGAGCTGGAGTGGGCATAATTGTTGCCCCTCATCTTGGTGCCTGCATGTTGGGGTTTACACCAGTGATTGAGAAGGTGGCCTCCCTCAGCAAACGTGTGCGGGGACGGGTTCCGACTTTTGTTTGTGCTTATGCGCCAAACAGCAGTTCGGATTACCCACCATTTTTGGAGTTTTTGGAGGGGGTACTGGAGAGAGCCCCACCTGGGGACTCCCTCGTTTTGCTTGGGGACTTCAACGCTCATGTGGGCAATGAAAGTGGGACCTGGAGGGGCGTGGTTGGGAGGAACGGCCCACCTGATCTGAACTTGAGTGGTGTTCTGTTGTTGTACTTCTGTGCTCATCATGGATTGTCCATAACGAACACAATGTTTAAGCATAAGGGTGTTCATATGTGCTCTTGGCACCAGGAAACCCTAGGCCGTTGTTTCATTTGACCTTCGGCTGCATGTCTTGGACACTCGAGTGAAGAGAGGGGCAGGCCCAAACGTCAGGTACCCTGTAGAGTTACTGCAATCTTTCTGAGCTGTGTGAAAACGAAATTTCGTTCTGTATGCACTCTGTGTATACAAAATGACAATAAAGAAAGTCTAAGTCTAAGTGAGATGTTCCGGGCACGTCCCACCAGGAGGAGGCCCAGGGGAAGACCCAGGATATGCTGGAGGGACCATGTTTCTCGGCTGGCCTGAAAACGATTTGGGATTCCCTACTGAAGCTGCTACCCCCACGACCCGACCCCGGATAAGCGGAAGAGGATGGATGGATGGATGGATGGATGGATGGATGGATGGATGGATGGATGGATGGATGGATGGATGGATGGATGGATGGATGGATGGATGGAAGGATGGATGGATGGACGGGATCACTAAGGCTGTGAATGAGCATAGCAGTAAGTTGAATGAACTACGCTGTAAGTTGGATGCGCTGGAACGCAGGCTGGCTACGGTGGTTGAACTCAGAGGCGAGATGGGATAAAATCTGTTTTAAAAATCTGGGCGAAAAAGCCCAACAAATTTGGAATATTGGATCCGTGGAGCCAGCGATGAAATTACTCTTAAAGCTGACGGAAAAGTTGGTACAGCTTGTTCTAATAACAAATTGTGTATTTTAATTAGGCTTTCCCACTATCTAAAACTCACCTGGATGTAATGGCGAGATGGCCCAGAACTTCTCGCCCCGCTTCCAGCTTAACGCATCTGTGGATGCATTAAGCTGAGTCAAAAGAGTGCCCCCAGAGTCAACGGCAGCGCCCTGTGGGCACTGTGCGGTGGTGTCCTTAACAGCATGGCCTCAGTAAATTGTCTCCCCCTGAAATATTTGTGATGTATGTTATGGCGATTGTACTGAAACAGTAATTTCCCTCTGGGATTATTAAAGTATATCTGATTCTGAATCGGAAGGAGATAAAGTCCTGAGAGAGAAGTCTGTAGATGGAATGCCTGATTGACATGTAGGAGGATAAATAAGGTGAGAACAATCTAAGGATAACTGTATAGATGAAAAGGTACCAATGCACGAGTTCAAAGATTCATAATGATATGAAAATATAAAGTACAGCGATGAGAGAGAGATTTACAGCCTGTTATGATCCGTGATAGACAGCATCCAATATCTGCAGAGAGGTGGCAGATGCATTCATAGAAACAACATCACAGTAATCTAACAGAGGCAGGAAGGCTATTAAGTCAAGAGGCTTCCTGCACTGAAAGGAAAGCAAGATTTGTTTCTGAAGAAAACCTCTAGTTTGATCTTTAACTTCTTTACATGTTCAATATGGGACTGAAATTATAGAATATTAAAGTATGATTGAGTTAAGAAACAGATAATACGTATAGAATTATCTTTATAATTTAAAATCTTTATAAGTATAAAAGTATTTAGTAACTTTTTGTGATAAATTTTCATAAATTATTTAGAACATCTGCGCACATGTTCTTCAATCTGAGGAAGAATCAACAAATAACAGAAAAAGATCAAAATAGTTTGCTGGACCAATATGAACAATGTTGTGTAACATACTTTAAAACGATCCACTGATGTTGATATTTTTAGCCTTTGATACTATAGTTCAATCAAAACCAAGCATGTCAAAAAATTATTTTAAGGAAAAATTACTGCAGGAAACTGTACCTAAGTAAAATCCTGTTTTGATTCCACAAATGTGTTTGTTTGATTTATATTGTAATATATAATTATATTGTAATATTACAAGGTAGGTTAAAATTGTGAAAAAGGCAAGGAGAGTTTATTTGTAAAGCACCTTTCAGTAACAAGACAATTCAAAAAAACATTTAAGTCAGTTTTCAACTCTGTAAAAAAAGATTTCAACAGTTTTACTTCAGCTGTGAAAGAAGTTCTGACAGCACCACCTGCTGGAGATAAACTGATAAAGCAGATTGTTTGATTTAACTCGTGGCTAAAAGGTTAAAGTACAGAAAGTAATTTCAGACGTCACTGAACTGAGCTGAGATTCCATTACTGGGTGTCAGATCTCTGCTGAATAAACACGGAAATGGTGGATTGGAAGATTTTAAGAAGAAGCAGCTGAAACTTTAGGTGAGTTTGGCTGTTGAAATAATTCTATCCAAAATGGCTGAGAAAGTCGCTCTCGTTGAAAGTTACCTGAGCTGCCATGTGTGTTCAGAGACTTTCATAGATCCTGTGTCTCTGAGCTGCAACCACAGCTTCTGTTCAAGCTGCCTGCAGAAATTCTGGGAACAAGCAGGAAACAAGAACTGTCCCAAATGTAAAAGAAAATCTTCCAATGATTGTCCAGGAATAAACTTCACGCTGAAGGAACTGGCTGACTCTTTTACTGGAAGACAGAAATCTGGATCATCTGAGGTAGAAAAAGGAGAAGAGCAGCTGATGGTGGTCTGCAGCAAACACCAAGAAGACCCTAAACTGTTCTGTAAAGACGAACAGAGAGCTGTGTGTCCTGTCTGTGAGTTTTCTCTCCACCAAAGTCACAAAGTGGTTCCTATAGAACAAGCAGTCAGTGAGATGAAGAAGCAGCTGAAATCAAACTTAAAGTCTCTGCAGGACAAGAGGAACAAACACAAACAGGTGGAGAAAACATACGAGGATGTGATTCAACACTCCAAGAAGCAGCTGTTGTCCACAGAGAGACAGATCAGAGCAGAGTTCAACAAGCTCCACCAGTTCCTGAAAGAGGAAGAGGAGTCCAGACTGGCAGCTCTAAGGGAGGAAGAGGAGCAGAAGAGGAAGACTATCAGCAGAGAGATGAAGAGGATCCAGGAGCAGATCTCCTCTCTGTCAGACAGCATCTCTGCTGTTGAAGAAGACCTGCAGAAAGACAACGTGTCGTTCCTCAGCAGTTATAAAGCCACTCAGAGCAGAGCCAGAGGTCAGAGGTCACTGTCAGATCCACAGCTGGTCTCAGGAGCTCTGATAGATGTGGCCAAACACCTGGGCAACCTGTCCTTCAGAGTCTGGGAGAAGATGAAGAACAAGGTCCACATCAGTCCTGTCATTCTGGACCCAAACACTGCAGATGGATGGCTCTACCTGTCTGATGATCTGACCAGTGTGAGATGTGGAAACACAGAGCAGCGGCTTCCTGATAATCCAGAGAGAAACACTTATTACACCTCTGTGTTTGGTTCTGAGGGCTTCAGTTCAGGGAAACACAGCTGGGATGTGGAGGTGGGAGACCATCCTCGCTGGGTTATCGGTTATGTTAAAGAGTCAGTTGACAGAAAGGGAAAGACATCTGCTTCACCAAAATCTGGAACCTGGTGTTTACTTCATCATGATGGTAAATACTCTAATGGTGCTAATAAGACTCTCACCGTGAAGAAGAATCTCCAGAAGATCAGAGTCCAGCTGGACTACGGCAAGGGGAAGGTGTCCTTCTACAACCCTGAAGACATGTCTCAAATCTACACTCACAAGGACACCTTCACTGAGAAACTCTTCCCCTATTTAGGTGTTGGAAAAGCTGCAGATGCCAAAACTTCTGAATTCAAAATCTGCCAAACTTGAAATCTATCAAACTGAGATTATTTTTTAAAGTTTCTGTTTTTCAATTCTCTTAATTTGTGTTTTTATATAATTGTATATTTATTCCGGTCAGAGCAACTTCCCTTTTAAATTCTTCATAAACACATTTAATTTTCAAAGTTTTAAAGCTTTGTTTGAAATTATCAATAGAAAATGACATCTAAAACATAATATGACAATCATAATAGCTTGATATCATCTGAGAAATTAGTTTATTTTACTTTTGTGAAACCAGTTTATAAAATATACATTCATGAATGTTTTGACTTTAGTGTTTTTCTGTAATCAGAAATGTAGAAAATTGTTAGGTTATTGTTTTTCAAACTGAATCAAATATTTCATCATCATAAGTCTTTCTACAATAATCTCTTAACATCATTGGACATCTCTTTATGTTCTAAAGATTTGAGAATTATTATATTTAGTTTGTTCCTAACTCTGTTTTGTAAACACTTTTAACGCAAGCTCTGATTTCTTAACTGGTTAATCTTTTTAGTCTTGTTTTTAACTATTGTAATGATTCAGTTTAGCAGGAAAACTCTTAAAATAAATCTTTAGATCCAGTTTTCTGCTCATCGATAATTTGTTTTCTTTTCCTCAATGTAAAAGTTATTTCCATGATATTAAAACTGCTGCTGAAAATCATCTTTACTGATTACTTTTAAAGGTGTCTTTAGTTCTTCAACACATTTATTTATTTTCTTTGACAGTTGAAGAAAAACTCTGTAGTTCACTGGGCTTCAGAACCAGCAGCCAGTTCTATTAGTCCAGTTATTATTGATTCTGATTGAAAGCTTTAAATCAAAAAGATTTTTTTCTCCTGAAACATTTATCAGAATCAGTTCATATTCACCAGCAGAGTGGATTAATGGAGAACTGTTTCTTATAGCAGTTCTGTTGTTCCTCACAGTAAACTGGATCCAGAACCCAACCTGGTCCAGATGCTTCATGTTCTGGTCTCTTTGCAGTCTGCAGAGCTCCTGCAGCTCCTCCTTGTAAGAGGATCATAAAACTCAGACTGCAGGAAGTTACGTTTGTTCAGAGGACCAAAGTGCAGCTCTGGTTCTGATCAGAAACAAGTCATCATCCTGGTTAAATATTAACGTTACATTTATTACTGTTATGTCATCAAAGCCAAAGCAATTGGATGCTAATTACGTTTTACAGGAACCAAAGGTATTTCACACCCAAAGCAGAAGGTCCGTTTGCACTACACTTTTTTAACCGAGCCAAGACCAGCCCGAGTTCGGTAACTGAGATAACTCTCGAGTGTAAATGGTCAGCAGACTGAACTGAACCGCGCTAGACATAACCGGACCGCGCTAAATGCAGACCAGTTCCTCAGCAGGTCTCAGACTGTTTTTTTTTTTTTGTCCCGGTTATCTGATAACGAAGAGCGCATGAGCAGACCGCGTCATCCCAGTCAGCTGTCCGCGTTTTTTTTTACGCCGTGTTTGGCTGCTGCACGTCCCGATTCACACTCCATTCAAACAAATTTCAGACATTCATAATAATACTAGCTTCCTTACCGTGCCACACGGTTTCCAGTGATTATTCTGCTTAGCAGCGTGATGAACCTCAGTGTCTGTCGTTGTTTCCGGTGTCTGTAAATCCTTATTAGACGTTCGTTTGTCTCATCCACTTCCCAAAAGCCGACTCTCTCAAGTAAATTCACCAATGGTTGCCTTCTTCCCCTGACTCTCTGCAAACACCGAAATATCACAATATCAAGCATAACATCCTGAATGTTACGGGCACCACCGTTTTGTTTTGCTTGGTTCCGCCTTCAATCCCAGAGAGCAGCAGTACCACAGATCGTCACTAGGAGGCGAGGAAACCAAGGAACCGAGATAAGCTTGGTGTGTAAACGGTCGGCTTGGCTTGGTTAACTGATCCAAGCTCGGACTGGTCTCGGCTTGGACCGGTTTAACAAAGGTAGTGTAAATGGGGCTAGTGACAGCCTCACAGCAGGATCAACAGCAGAGGTAGCAACAGAGGATCCCTTCAGACTGCACCTCTCAGCTCCCTTCATTTGTCTTCACCACTTCTTCCTGGAGCCCTCGAGGAGTGGGGGGGGGGGGGGGGGTGGCCTGCAAGCCACATGGAATCCAGTTTCTTCAATCTTCTGCCTGAGACAGCTGGAGGAGAGCATGGCTGGGACCAGACAAGCACCATGCGGGCCTCAAGGCCCCCAAAAGTCCATAAGCTGCACAGAACGGGTGTTCTGTGAAACTCATCTGCCCTGCTTTAATGGAGTGACAAAAGGGGGGAGGAATTATCGGACCCCACTGAGTTTGGTGATTCATCGACCCGACCGAAGCTAAGTTGCACTCTAACTTCTGCGCAACCAGCCGCTGAAGTAAAGAATGCCGAAACAGATTTTTTTTTTTTGTCAACTGTTGCAGGAAATCGGACTCGAGATGACACGGATCGGTTGCCTTCTCTCACCAGACAAGCTGAGAGCCTAGAGGCTGCCTGCAGGACGTCGGAGCTTTCTGCCCCTACCACGTTTCGGCCAGCTCATGGCCACATGTCTGCTGTTGCTAGGCCACAGAGCCATGAGCTAACAAACATTATCTCCAAAAGGTTTTCATACATTGATGGGATATTAATGTTTATGTTATCGAGCTCTCTCACTATGACTATAAATAAAGCTGAAGTCTTAAAAGTTAGTTCCAAAAATCCGCTAGCTAAAATGGCTATTAGATTCTGGTAACTTCCGATTTCCGGATATTCAGTACGGTCATTTCAAGCATAAGGCTTGTTTGTTTCACTCCGCCATCGTTCAATAGTGCTATGCCATGGAACTTAATCATTTAAATTTATATGTGTGTGATGCCATTTTCAATCCATAAAGAAGAAAGACAGTAGGATTTATAAGAAGATCATTCCATGGTGGACAAAGGAATGTGATAAAGTAATTAAAAATTTAAATAAATCTTTTAAAATGTTGAAAACCAATCACAGTTCACAGAATCTTATAGAATATAAGAGATGTCAGGCTCTTGTGAGAAGAACTTTTCAAAATGCAAAAAAGGATTGTTGGAGGATTTTTTTTTATTCAGTGGGAAGAGAAAAAGAGAATAATTAAGTATGGTCAATGATAAGAGGAATGAATGGGATTAAAAGAGAATATGGTTATCCAGCCTTGAGTGATGGTGAAGTAATAGCAGTTAAGGATGAAGAAAAGGTAGATGTGATGGCAAAGTCTTTTAATAAAATACACAGCTCACATAATCATACTTTGGAAGGGAAAAGGGGAAGAGAAATGACAATATTAGAAAATAGACAGATATGAGAGCAGATAGAAAATGTTTTGAATGATTTATTGAATGTTCCTTTTACAAAATCGGAATTTAATCGAGCTCTTCAGAAAGTTAAATTAACGACACCAGGAAAAGATCAAATTTGTTATTTAATGTTAAAACATCTTAGTGAAATATCTAAAGAGATATTGCTACCACTTTGTCCCTGACTTGTTGTAGAGCTCCTTGGTCTTCATGGTGTGGTGCCTCTTGTTTAGTGCTGCAGCCTCTGGGGTTTTCAGAACAGGTGTGTTTATATTGACAGATCATATGGCATTTAGACTGAACAGAGATGGACTTCATTTGACTAATTATGGGATAGGTATCTCATATATTCAGTTCTATTTCTGGTCCGGTGCTCTTTTGCCAAAATAAAATACCAAACGCTGCGCTCTGTTTTGGCAACCCTGGGAACTCGCATTTGGCTAAGGAACCAGGAAGTAAACACGGGCTACATACTGACCCGTAGTCATTCCGGACCGTACCTCTAGGTTTGAGAGGAGAAAAACTTGACCAAGACATTGTTGATGGAGGTGGCCGATTGTAGGGAATGCTACTTCCGCCCCAAGTGAATGATTTGGGTTAATTTTGCAGTAAATTAACTTTTTGCTCCTTTGAAAGAAGAACATTAATTCTTCTAACTTTTATTTACCATAAAACATCATTATTTAATACTGTGAACTTAGTGATTTTAATATGCCTTAGACCAGCATCTTCAGTTGACATTTGACCTTTTAGCACTCTAAGCAGATGCATATAGACATATAAAGGATGTTTGACAACAGGCAGCTTTGTGAATCCTTATTGCTTAGCTTCATATCCAACGGAAATTATATCTTGTCCAAAATCATACCTTGCAGCTTATGTTTGATATATATTTAGCTAAAATTACCACCTCAACATGAAATGCATTAAATAGTACCTCTGCTGCTTAAATCACAATATGAACCTTTGGATTTCTCAGAAATGTCTGAGGTGAAAAAAATGTTTTGATTCCCAAAGGGCTTATCTCAAAGTTTGATGCTGAAATACAGCAGCTGCAAATTTTGTCTTTTTTTGTGGTGGCCATAAGCAGCTGAATTGATCCATAAATCTCAAGACGTCAATCCAGATCCTGCTGGAACTCCTTAAACCAGCTTCTTCTTTACGTCTTCCCCTGCAAACTCCTTGTCTAAAACCAAAGGAACTAAATTAGGGTTTCGTTTTTATTTGTCAACAATTTAAACTGTTAGTTATTACTTTTGGACATGTTCATTGTTCACATTTAAAATATTGACATATGAAGGTCTCAGAAAGCAATTGTTCAGTGAGCTTTAATCTCTAGGTGAGTAAAATATCCAAATATTGATGACGTAATAACCCCAATTTTTTTGGATTTCACAATGTTGAATTATAAAATACCATAATAATGTGACGTACTAATGCCATGTACTTATATAAATACTGTCTGTTAAGAGTCTTTTCGCTTAGATTCAGTGAAAATCAGCTGCAAAGTAAAGCTTCTTAATGTTAAACGTGCCCATTAACAAAAATTACTAACCAGCACCCTCTAGTGGCAACTTGATAAAATAGGAATTTCGATCCACCCAAAACAGGGTAAACAAAACTTAAAGGCTCGGTTTTCTTCAGACAAAGGACACGTAGTTCATTTAGGAGTCTTGAATTTCTACTGAGGAACGCGCTGAAAGTGAATTGTAAGTAAACTTTCTGTACTGAAAAATAAAATAAGGATAATGGCTGAGAGAGCTCTTTTTAAAAGTTTCCTGAGCTGCCATGTGTGTTCAGAGACTTTTAGAGATCCTGTGTCTCTGAGCTGCAACCACAGCTTCTGTTCAAGCTGCCTGCAGAAATTCTGGGAACAAGCTGGAAACAAGAACTGTCCCATCTGTAAAAGATCATCGAAGAAAAATCCATCCATCAACTTCTCCCTCAAAGAACTTGCTGATTCGTTTGCCGGAAAGCAGAATGAAGCTTCGAACGAGATGGAAAAGGAGAAAGAGAAGAAGGTGGTGTGTGAGAAACACTCAGATGTTCCTTACTGGTTCTGTAAAGACGAGCAGAGAGCTGTGTGTCCTGTCTGTGAGTTTTCTCTCCACCAGAGTCACAAAGTGGTTCCTATAGAACAAGCAGTCAGTGAGCTGAAGGACCAGCTGAGATCTGACTTAAAGTCTCTGCAGGACAAGAGGAACACACAAGAAGAAGTGAAGACAGAATACGATGAGATGATTGAACACTGCAAGAAGCAGCTGTTGTCCACAGAGAGACAGATCAGAGCCGAGTTCAACAAGCTCCACCAGTTCCTGAGAGAGGAAGAGGAGTCCAGACTGGCAGCTCTGAGGGAGGAAGAGGAGCAGAAGGGGAAGACTATCAGCAGAGAGATGAAGATGATCCAGGAGCAGATCTCCTCTCTGTCAGACAGCATCTCTGCTGTTGAAGAAGACCTGCCGAAAGACAACGTGTCGTTCCTCAGCAGTTATAAAGCCACTCAGAGCAGAGCCAGAGGTCAGAGGTCACTGTCAGATCCACAGCTGGTCTCAGGAGCTCTGATAGATGTGGCCAAACACCTGGGCAACCTGTCCTTCAGAGTCTGGGAGAAGATGAAGGAGAAGGTCCACTTCAGTCCTGTCATTCTGGACCCAAACACTGCAAATAGATGGCTCTACATTTCTGATGATCTGACCAGTGTGAGACACGGAGACACAGAGCAGCGGCTTCCTGATAATCCAGAGAGGAACACTAAGTATAGCAATGTTTTTGGTTCTGAGGGCTTCAGCTCAGGGAAACACAGCTGGAAGGTGGAGGTTGGAGACCATCCTCGCTGGGTTATCGGTTATGTTAAAGAGTCAGTTGAGAGGAAGGGAAAGACATCTGCTTCACCAGAGGATGGAACCTGGTGTTTAGTTCATTGTGATGGAAAATACACTAATGGTGATGGTCAAACTCTCACAGTAAAGAAGAATCTCCAGAAGATCAGAGTCCAGCTGGACTATGACAGGGGGGAGGTGTCCTTCTACGACCCTGAAGACATGTCTTACATCTACACTTACAGAGACACTTTCACTGAGAAACTTTTCCCTTTTTTAGGTGTTGGAAAAGCTGCTGATGCCAAAACTTCTGATCTCAAAATCTGTCAATTTTGAAATTCATCAAACATTTTTAAAGCTTAGATTTCTGTTTTTTCAATTCTCTGAATGACTTTGCATTTTTAAATAAATGTTTCTTTTTGCAACAAGAGCAAATTTCCTTCTAAATTCTTTATGAACAAATTTAATTGTTTTCAAAGTTTTTTAACCTTTATTGAAATTACGAATAGAAATGTAACTAAAAATAACTAAAAATCATAATAGCTTGATATATGAAGTTTTTTTCTTGTGATTTTGTGAAACCAGTTTATAAAATGTACATTTATGAATGTTTTGACTTTAATGTTTTTATAATGTAGAAAAGAATGCAGAAAATGTAAAAAAAAAAAAAAAGTTTGTTGTTTTTCAAACTGAATCAAATATTTAATCATGAGTCTTTCTACAATAATCTCCCACCACCTTTGGAAATTTCTTTATATTCTAAAAATTAGAAAGAGAATGATTATATTAGTTTGTTCCTAACTCTCTTTTGTAAAAATATTTAATGTTTTTTGATCAGTATTTCTATTTGCAGTCAGACTTAGTTTTAACATATTTTATCAACAAATTGTATCATCTTTAAAGGTTCAAACTTTTTAATATGAAACCAACAACAGGAATGGATAACTGAAAAATAACAGAAAATCAAAACATGTTGATATAATTTTCAAAGTCTGAACACGCTGAGCCAGCCGTGCAATCACATTCAGATGTTTACATCATGGCTAGATTTGTATCTTATCTTTTGTCTCTTTTCAGGTTAAACTGTCTCTCTGAGGTTTACCTCAGCTTAGCGTAACTACATAACATCAAATGATTGTGTAAAAGATTGTTTAATTTTGCCTTTTGACATTTTGAAGCTCCTCAAAATTCCTCTTTTAGCTGCATTAAAATTCTAGTCAATAATCTCCCTTCGAAAAGCAATTTATATCCCGTTCAATGTCATACAGTTTTGATCAAACCCAAACCACATTTTTTACTTCTATTGAAAATTAAAGACCATGTATATCTAAAGTCTTCTTTCAAGTGGACTAGTTTGTGATGAGTGATTATTGTTACAAGCAATATCATAATCTCAGTTTTCATATTACTTAGGGCTAAAAACAAGTGATAGTTTTTAGCCCTAACTGTTTGCCCTTCTATTAACATTCTATAATCATTAATATAAGGGCTTCTAATCTGGTATTTCTGATGAGAAAGGTCTCTTAAATGCATTTGTGTTTAGAGCTGCAGTTTCCCAACACAAATAAACATTATTCAAAGCATGATATTAATAATTTAAACTCAATTACTTAACACAGACAACAGAGATTTAATCACATACAAATGAGACATTCAGACAAGCAAACACACACACACACACACACACACACATGCAGGCCTGTTTTTTTACACTATTTTTACACAGATCTGTGATCTTTTAATTTTTTATACGTTTCGAACCCCTTTGTGGGAAATCTGCATGCTTAATCCAACTATTTATGCATGTCATGCTTTCGTGCCATTCTGGTGTCTCCAGTGCTCACATGTCCGAGTGGAGTGAGGCCATAGTGACTTTATCATAATATTCCAATAACAATAACTAAAAAAAAAACAGGAAATCAAAACGTCTTGATATAATTTTCAAAGTCTGTTATTTTGTGAAACCAGTATAAAAATATTCCTCTATAAAGTTTTTATTTTAATTTAGTCTTTCTCACAGCATTGGACATTTCTATATATTCTAAGTAGTGTGAACAAGTGTGATCTTTTTAGTTTGTTCTCTATATCGTAAAAATGTTTAACACAAAAAACAGAAATGACACAATCGGTTTTCTTAACTGGGTTATCTTGATAGTCTTGTTTTTAATTATTAGAATGATTCAGTTTAGCAGGGAACCTCTGAAAATAAATATTTAGATCCAGTTTTCACTCTCTGACTGTTATGTCCTCACTGATTATTTGTTCTCTTTTCCTCAATGTAAAAGTTGTTTCCATGATAATCAAACTGCTGCTGAAAATCTTTGTTACATTGAAAGAAAGAAATCTGGCATCTGTTGGTTCTATTTAAGCATATCTAGTTTATTCAACATTATCGTTTCATGCACATATAGAACATAATACTATTGGGTGGATACTGTGTCATATTATGTACATAATATGAAACATGTACATATTGACATTTTCAATTTAGCTTGATTGAAATGCAATGAATGACTTTAAATTCACTCAGGACAATGATGCTTCAAGTCAAATAGTTAAACAAACAAAAACACGCCATTGTTATGTTATCTTGTGTACTGACAGAAAGATGTCACTTCATGCTCAATAAGATATTTAAGAACTAATCATTACTGCGATGAGAGAAATCCATTTTCCTGAAATAATCTGTTACCCTGGCCTGGTCACACAGAATGCGCTGTTGGTTCATGTTGTGTGCTCTCCTCACCCGTCTGCTATCCACCAGACTTAACATCACAATATGTAAAGCTAAAGATGTTTATGTAAACCCATCAGATAGCTCTCACAGAGTGTAGGAGACACTTTTAGTAATCCACATGTTTCAGGATCTCACCCAGTGAGGTTACCTATTCCTTAAAATCCCCACCCTCAGTTTTCATTGATCAAATAGTTTTGGAGGGAAGAAATTAAGCTGTGTTAAAGTCAATTTATCTTCAATTAACACAACATTGTAGATAGCTGCGAAATCAAACGGTTGGTGTGCCACCACAGTCCACTATTGAATTGGGTAGCTTCAGTGCGGGGCAGTTTCTTTAATTATTCAACACATTTTTTTGACTGTGAGAGTCTTTAATTCTCCTTTTTAACTAGATTCAACTAAAGGTTCTAAAAGGACTTTTCTTCAGCTTTTATTATTCATTTATATTATTACATTTCAATCTGGAGAGACTCACACAGACAAAAAGAGGCAATTAGAGAGATCTATTGACAGAAATTAGAAAAAGTTCTTTGGCGCCCAGACCCTGGCAGAGGACGTGAAAGCTGTGAATGTCCATCGTGAACAGAAAACCAACCAGTTAATAAATGAACTCCACCTTTTCTGGAAAGAAGAGTCAGAAATTTGCCAGAAGCTTGATGATGGCTACAAATAATGTGTGGTCCAGGTCCAGCTCACTAAGGGACATTAAAGCAAAGGCTAGAGGGTCTGGAGGAATATATTTGAGCCAGTATGTATAATTATGACCCATTGTGGATTAAATTAAATCCAAAATTCAGACTTCTTATCAAAGATCATTTAGGTTGGATGTGATCATTTTATTCTAAATAACAGTCCAACTAAATCATTAAAAGTCCAGAATAATGACTTTCATTCCCACGATGAATGGATTTAAGCTTCTGACCAGAACTGGATGTTTTCTGTTAGTCAAAGGCTGTTTGTGTTAAACAGGAAGAGAAAGGTGAAGGAATATTAAAAATGAGTCAGAGTCAATGAAATAAGATGGTAAACATTGATTGTAGTGACTTGTTCTTAACAAAACAAAAACAAACCTAAGCCACAGCGAGGCTGCTGACTGGCACTCAGTTGACGCGTCGTCCTCTTGCATCCAATGAATAAAACTTCAGGTATGATTGAAGAGCTTTTATTGATCCAACGCTCTCACAATAATGCAACTTCCAATGGTGCCCACTGGCTTACAACCAAAGGATCTATCATTTGCCGCAACGCAGTGATCAATAACAAAACCTACAACAACCGACGACAACCGACGGTCAAAAAACTGTTTGTTTCTGCCGCAATCAGCACACCTGCCGTGCAACTACCTGTGACTCCATTTAAACAGATGAAGCCACCCACTGTCCATTTTATGTAATGGACAGTGGGTGGCTTCATCCACTGTATTACAACAAACAGTAAAACAAACACAAAACTCCAAAATATGGCTCTAACCTTGCAAAACAAACTTGCTCTAGATTCCCTACTTTCTGAGAAAGGAGCTCGCCTCGCTCCCCAGCCTCATCTCGGTCTGCATACTGTTGAGCAGGTTGAAATCTTCACGGAAGGGGACTGGAGTCCAGATCCGGGTCAGCCACCTGGAGGGCCTGCAGCTCCGCCTCCAATGGAGCATAAGGACAGGAGGGTGAAGCGCCACTAGATCTATATGTAATTGAACCAGTGCTGCACTTTTATTCTTGATGTGTCTAACAACATGACTGACATCCATAATAAATAAATTACAACAGTCGCTGACAATCCAGCAGTAGGAACATAGTAGTTCATCCTGGGATCCTGTGTCATGGTTCATTTCTGGTGGTTGGACCTCCTGGTTAATAAAGATTGGATGAATTCTTTCTATTTTCCTTTTGACTTTGATTTTTCTTTCATGTTGTATTATTCCAATGGTTAAGAGAATGGAAATGGAAAAGACTGACACCACTATGCTGAAGATCAATACTGATGCAGACTTGCTTTTACA
Organism: Fundulus heteroclitus; assembly: GCF_011125445.2. Classification (NCBI taxonomy): domain Eukaryota; kingdom Metazoa; phylum Chordata; class Actinopteri; order Cyprinodontiformes; family Fundulidae; genus Fundulus; species Fundulus heteroclitus. The sequence goes on from NC_046372.1 coordinate 18,827,129, forward strand.
ATGACCATGATATGGAGAAGTTTGATGTTTCTTTATTAAACTATGATGACAGTACTGTAAGATGGAGTTTACATTACTTAAAGAGTGCTATAATGATGTAATAACTCTAAACCAGAGGGGGAGTTAATACTGATGTTAAACATTCTAGTATTTTAATTCAGTAAGATGTATTTTGTAACATTTTTCTTTTTCTTTCAAATTATTATTGTTATTATTTTTATCTTATGCTTATGTACTTTTTACACAATTTCCTATTTCTGACCATTACAGGCTCACAGAGTTTTGACAACTTTTTTTATTATGTGATGATTTCATAATCAGAAGAAATGACTGTGTAAAATTTTATTGACGTCTGTAACTGATCATATCTTGTCTGGATGCATCTGCATAACTCTCCTGTGTGAAAGAAGCTCACATGCTTACAGATTTACTATTATCCACATCCAAGGACACAGAGAGGAGTTGAGTTAGAAAGGAACTGGATCATACCAGTGGCTGCACTCCTCTGAAGATTACTCCCACTTTCTATGTTAACCCAAAATGTATAAAAGTTTAGTGTGCCCTTTTCCTCTCACTCTGTTTCCTGACTGCGTTGGGGGACAGAGAAATTCAAACTCTTGTGCCTTTGAATTAAATAACTTACAAACAAAAGGATGCATCATTTGTTTTCATGAGTTGTTTGCTCACTTAATTGATAATTATTACTATCCACTACAGAACAATGTTGTGTAAATTGCTTTAAAACAGTGCACTGTTGTGGATATTTTTGTTTTTAATACTATAGTCCAATCAAAACCAAGCAAAATGATTTTAAGGACAAAAATATTTAACTGCATGAAACAGGACCAAAGTAAAATCCGGTCTTTAAAAATGCTTGATTTCCACAAATGTATTTGTTTAATTTATAATGTAACATTATAAGGTAGGTTAAAATAGTGAGAAAGGCAAGGAGAGTTTATTTGCAAATCACCTTTCAGTAACAAAACAATTCAAGTAAACGTTCGTCAGTTTTCAACTCTATATAAAAGATTTATTTAAAAATGTGTTTCCGGTTTAAAATAAGTTCTGACAGCACCACCTGCTGGAGATAAACTGATACAGCAGATTGTTTGTTTGAATACGTAATGTTAAGAAAAATATCTTAGGCAGAAGGTATGTCTCTCCCTGTTGCTGCGTAGAATAACATCATGAAGGTTTATTGCCAGGGGGGTGGGGGGTGGGGGGGGGGGGGGGGGGGTTGGTCAGAACCAGAAGGGTTTCTTTGTTCCAAACAGAGGGGCTCACCCACCCTCCCCCTGAGCTTAGCAGGAGGAGCACTAAGTTGATGAAAAGGATTTCTTTCCAAAATTTACTTCAGACAGACTTTCTGCATCATCATGAGTGCACCATATAATGAACACTAGAAATGGTAATGTAATACTCTGTCTCCATATTTAATTTCTAATGAATTAAAAATGCATATTACAATGTCTTACCTCTGATCAATGTTTTCTCATTTATTGTCAAATCTTAAACCGGGGTAAAAATGGGCCTTCAGTAGCGAAGCAGGATTAGGCCAGTACAACATAATTAACAGTAACTGACAGGGTAAACTGAAAGTAATGGCGTCTCAGCTCAGTTCAATAACGTCTGAAAATACTGGGTGTCAGATCTCTGCTGAATGAACACGGAAATACTTGGAAGATTTTAAGAAGAAGCAGCTGAAACATTTGGTGAGTTTGGCTGTTGAAATAATTCAATCCAGAATGGCTGAGAGACTTCTGGAAAGTTACCTGAGCTGCCATGTGTGTTCAGAGACTTTCAGAGATCCTGTGTCTCTGAGCTGCAACCACAGCTTCTGTTCAAGCTGCCTGCAGAAATTCTGGGAACTGTCATGGTTTAGTTTTGATTCGGCTTTTGTTGCCATTGGTTTTCGGTTTTTCCACCTTGTTTTAGTGTTTGTTAGGGTTTAACTTTATTTATTGTTTTTAGTTTCTCCTTCCCCTCACTTCAGCCTTCCCTTCCACCCAGCCTTCACTTCACTCTCCTTGCAGTCAGTCACACCTGTTAGTAATTATTCAGTCAGATGCATGTCACCTGTTAGTCTTCCTATTTAAACCTCCCTCTGCCTCACCTTAGTGCTGGTCCGTCTTCTGAATCATCCACTCCATGCCAGTCCTCGTCCTTGCCTTGGTTTCGGATTTAAGGTTAGTTTGCCACGTTGAAAGACTTTGTGCCTCACCATTGTTCCTGGGAGGTTCTGCTCTGTGTTCTGGTGTTCCCAGTGATTTGCTAACCTGACTAGCCGCTCTGAGAAGGCTCTGCTCTGTGCCACCCCGCTCAGCGTTGTTGGACTCTCTCTCCTGGCCGTCAGCCCCTGCCTTCACCTGCACCCCTGAGCCGTTGTATTCCTGCACCTCCGGTTACATCTTCCATCAGTCATCAACCCTTCAATAAACCTCTCAAACTTTTGTCCTGTGTGTGTTCTGAGTTCATCAATAAACAAATCCTGACAGTACGGACCAGCCAAAAGGATGAACTCAGACACCACATGGAACTTACCTGCAGGGGCTGACACCCCGGAGATCCGTGCATACCTGGACATGTGCGAACGCCTGATGAAAGAGAGGTACGCCAGGATGGCTTCTGCCCAGGACCCTGCGCCGCCGATCAAGGCCGACTCCACTCCCCAGGTGTTCTACGTGGGCGTTGTTGCCGCTACCCCAGGGCACGAGAAGAGAAGCCGCAGATCCCTTCATCGCCTATGTCACCACCTCTATGACTCGCAGCTGGCTCCCCGAGTAAAGCTCAATGTTCCATCCATCAGAGCCCCACATGTCGAGGAGGACCAGCTGTGGAGCTTCTATTACGGTGACCGGGACGACCTTCTTCCCCGTGGGCCTGTAGCCACCCCTCTGACAGCCTCTGTACCCCCGTCTGGCTCCTCCCGGCTAGGACGCCGGGCACTCCGACGCCTTAAGGCCTCCGAAGACTCGCTCCCGCTCAGGTCCCGTGAGGGGGTTCAGGAGGACCCGCCCTCTGAAGCCTGTAGCCCGGCAGCGTCCGAGGTAGCTGAAGAGATGGTTCCGCCTCCACCCGAAGACTCCGCTCTGCCGGCCACCGTAAGCTCCGCTCTGCCGGCCACCGTAAGCTCCGCTCTGCCGGCCACCGTAGGCTCCGCTCTGCCGGCCTCTGAAGGCTTCGCTCTGCCGGCCGCTGAAAGCTCCGCTCCGCCGGCCGACGTAGGCTCCGCTCTGCCGGCCACCGAAAGCTCCGCTCTGCCGGCCACCGCAAGCTCCGCTCTGCCGGCCACCGTAGGCTTCGCTCTGCCGGCCGCTGAAAGCTCCGCTCCGCCGGCCGACGTAGGCTCCGCTCTGCCGGCCACCGAAAGCTCCGCTCTGCCGGCCACCGCAAGCTTCGCTCTGCCGGCCGCTGAAAGCTCCGCTCCGCCGGCCGACGCAGATCAGCCCGAGGCCTCCGAGGAAGCCGCCCTGCCTCAGGCCGAGGCCTCCGAGGGAGCCGCCCTGCCTCAGGCCGAGGCCTCCGAGGGAGTAGTTTCGCCTCAGGCCGAGGCCTCCGAGGGAGTAGTTTCGCCTCAGGATGAGGCCTCCGTGGGAGTAGTTTCGCCTCAGGCCGAGGCCTCCGAGGGAGTAGTTTCGCCTCAGGCCGAGGCCTCCGAGGGAGTAGTTTCGCCTCAGGCCGAGGCCTCCGAGGGAGTAGTTTCGCCTCAGGATGAGGCCTCCGAGGGAGTAGTTTCGCCTCAGGATGAGGCCTCCGAGGGAGTAGTTTCGCCTCAGGATGAGGCCTCCGAGGGAGTAGTTTCGCCTCAGGATGAGGCCTCCGAGGGAGTAGTTTCGCCTCAGGATGAGGCCTCCGAGGGAGTAGTTTCGCCTCAGGATGAGGCCTCCGAGGGAGTAGTTTCGCCTCAGGATGAGGCCTTAGTTGATGCTACTCCTATTTCTAGTTCGTCGTGCCGGGGTCGTCCTCCACGACGCCCGCACCAGACTTTCCTGTTCGGCCGGAGCCAAAGACTGCGGACTCCGGGCCGCTCAACTTTGCTTCGTCGGGGCCGTCCACAACGGCGCCCGCCTCTGACTTTCCTGTCCGGCCGGAGCCGCAGACTGTGGACTCCAGGCCGCTCGACTTTGCCTCGTCGGGGCCGCCCACCACGGCGACCGCCTCTGACTTTCCTGCTCGGCCGGAGCCGCAGATTGCGGACTCCGGGCCGCTCGTCTTTGCCTCGTCGGGGCCGTCCACCACGGCGCCCGCTTTTGACTTTTCTGTTCGGCCGGAACTGCCGACCGCGGTCTCCAGGCCGCTTAACTTTGCCTCGTCGGGGCCGTCCACCACGGCGCCCGCCTTTGACTTTTCTGTTCGGCCGGAGCTGCCGACCGCGGTCTCCAGGCCGCTTGACTTTGCCTCGTCAGGGCCGCCCTCCTCAAGGGCTTAGTCGGGCGATGCTGCTCCGCCGCCTGCCTCGTCCAGGACGACCTCCACGAGAACTCTTGCGGCTTAGCAGCCGTCTTTGCCTACGCCCTTAAGGCCAGTGCTTTCTGTTTTATTTTGTTTAAGCTCGGCTTTAGTTTTGATTGATTTAGAATTCCTCAGTTTAGAATTATTTAGGGGGTTCTTTGTTTTCTTAGAGTACTTAGTCTGTTTTGCTTTGTTTTTTCCTGCTCTGTTTTAGGAGTCTAGAATTTGCCTTAGTTTTCTAGGTTTGCCCAGCCTTGTCATTTTAGCTTTAGCTCTCTGGTTGTCACGTTAGTGTACTTGTTCAGTCCTAGTTTTTCTTGTTTGTTCCTTCATTCGTAGTTAGCTTTAGTTTCATTTTCTGCTTTAGTGTTTTGATTTTATGTTTTGCCTTAGTTTTTCTTTTGTGGTGTTATCCCTGCTCTAGTTTTGCCTTATTTTCTAGTTCTTGGTTTGATTCTTTATTGTTGTCCTGCGCTTCTAGTTTCCAGCGCTCCTTAGGTCTTAGCGCTCACTTAGATTTCTGACCCCTGGCACTGAGCTGTTTCATGCTCCTTAGCTTTGGCTGGTTCGAGCTTCCTTGGTTTTTGTTTTGGCCTTTTAGTTCCTTAGTCCCCTGGCGTGTTAGGACGCCTTCTGTTTCTCGGTTCCCCGGCGTATTAGGACGCCCTCTGTTTCTCGGTTCTCTGGCGTGTTAAGACGCTCACTTATTCTTGGCTCTCTGGCGTGTTAGGACGCCCTCTGTTTCTCGGTTCCCCGGCGTGTTTGGGCGCCCTCTGATTCTTGGTTCCCCGGCGTGTTAGGACGCCCTCTGATTCTTGGTTCCCCGGCGTGTTGGGACGCCCTCTGATTCTTGGTTCCCCGGCATGTTAGGATGCCCTCTGATTTATGGTTCCCCAGCGTCTTAGGACGACCTCGGTTCCCCGGCGTGTTGGTACGCCCTCCGTTCTTGTTCCTTGGCGTTTTGGATGTTCCTGCTTCCCTTGTGCCCCGGCGTTTCCCTCACGCCCCGGCGTTCTCTTCCCCAAGCCCCGGCGTTTCCCTCACGCCCCGGCCTGTTCTTCCCTCTGGCGTTGTCGTACGCCCGTTCTTCCCTCTGGCGTTGTCGTACGCCTGTTCTTCCCTCTGGCGTTGTCGTACGCCTGTTCTTCCCTCTGGCGTTGTTGTACGCCTGTTCTTCCCTCTGGCGTTGTCGTACGCCTGTTCTTCCCTCTGGCGTTTTTAGTACGCCCGTTCTTCCCTCTGGCGTTGTCGTACGCCCGTTCTTCCCTCTGGCGTTGTCGTACGCCCGTTCTTCCCTCTGGCGCTGTGGTGCGCCCGTTCCTTCCCTCTGGCGTTAAGTACGCCCGTTTCTTCCCTTTGGCGTTAAGTACGCCCGTTCCTTCCCTTTGGCGTTAAGTACGCCCGTTCCTTCCCTTTGGCGCTGTCGTGCGCCCGTTCCTTCCCTTTGGCGCTGTCGTGCGCCCGTTCCTTCCCTTTGGCGCTGTCGTGCGCCCATTCCTTCCCTTTGGCGCTGTCGTGCGCCCGTTCCTTCCCTTTGGCGCTGTCGTGCGCCCGTTCCTTCCCTTTGGCGCTGTCGTGCGCCCGTTCCTTCCCTTTGGCGTTAAGTACGCCCGTTCCTTCCCTTCGGCGCTGTCGTGCGCCCGTTCCTTCCCTTTGGCGCTGTCGTGCGCCCGTTCCTTCCCTTTGGCGCTGTCGTGCGCCCGTTCCTTCCTTTTGGCGCTGTCGTGCGCCCGTTCCTTCCCTTTGGCGCTGTCGTGCGCCCGTTCCTTCCCTTTGGCGCTGTCGTGCGCCCGTTCCTTCCCTTTGGCGCTGTCGTGCGCCCGTTCCTTCCCTTTGGCGCTGTCGTGCGCCCGTTCCTCCCTCTGGCGCTGTCGCGCGCCTGTTCTCCCTCTGGCGTTAGCACGCCTATTTCTTCCCTCTGGCGTTAGTATGTCTGGCCTTGCCTGTTTTGCCTTGTGGCAATGTTCGCCTGACTTTCCTTGTGGCGATGTTTGCTTTTCAGCATCTGCTAGACGTTCTTGTTTTGCCTACCAGGGGTTGTTAGAGACCCCTTTTAGTCCGCTTTTGTTTTCCCTGTTGTTTCAGATCGCCCTGAGTGGGTAGTTTTTTTTTTTTTTTTTTTTTGTTTGATTTTGGCCCACCATCCGTACCACCCTCCACCCACCCTGCTTTGATCTGTTTTGTTTGACCCTAGCCCGCCATCCGTACCACCCTCCACCCACCCTAGGTTGGTTGTTGTTTAGTTTGTTAGGCCGTCCGGAGTCCGGCCTTGAGGGGGGGGTAATGTCATGGTTTAGTTTTGATTCGGCTTTTGTTGCCATTGGTTTTCGGTTTTTTCCACCTTGTTTTAGTGTTTGTTAGGGTTTAACTTTATTTATTGTTTTTAGTTTCTCCTTCCCCTCACTTCAGCCTTCCCTTCCACCCAGCCTTCACTTCACTCTCCTTGCAGTCAGTCACACCTGTTAGTAATTATTCAGTCAGATGCATGTCACCTGTTAGTCTTCCTATTTAAACCTCCCTCTGCCTCACCTTAGTGCTGGTCCGTCTTCTGAATCATCCACTCCATGCCAGTCCTCGTCCTTGCCTTGGTTTCGGATTTAAGGTTAGTTTGCCACGTTGAAAGACTTTGTGCCTCACCATTGTTCCTGGGAGGTTCTGCTCTGTGTTCTGGTGTTCCCAGTGATTTGCTAACCTGACTAGCCGCTCTGAGAAGGCTCTGCTCTGTGCCACCCCGCTCAGCGTTGTTGGACTCTCTCTCCTGGCCGTCAGCCCCTGCCTTCACCTGCACCCCTGAGCCGTTGTATTCCTGCACCTCCGGTTACATCTTCCATCAGTCATCAACCCTTCAATAAACCTCTCAAACTTTTGTCCTGTGTGTGTTCTGAGTTCATCAATAAACAAATCCTGACAGGAACAAATTGGAAACAAGAACTGTCCCATCTGTAAAAGGAGATCTTTCAAAGAGGATCCAGGAGTAAACTTCACTCTGAAGTCTTATCATTCTGGACCCAAACACTGCAAGTAGATTTCTCTACCTGTCTGATGATCTGACCAGTGTGAGGGATGGAGACACAAAGCAGCAGCTTCCTGATAATCCAGAGAGAAACACTTTTTACACCCTTGTTTTTGGTTCTGAGGGCTTCATCTCAGGGAAACACAGCTGGGAGGTGGAGGTGGGAGACCATCCTGACTGGCTCATTGGTTATGTTAAAGAGTCAGTTGAGAGGAAGGGAGAGACATATGCTTCATCAGAAGATGGAGTCTGGTGTTTACGGCTTCATTTTGGAAAATACTTTAATGGTGATGGTCAAACTCTCCCAGTGAAGAAGAATCTCCAGAAGATCAGAGTCCAGCTGGACTATGACAGGGGGGAGGTGTCCTTCTACGACCCTGAAGACATGTCTCACATCTACACTTACAGAGACACTTTCACTGAGAAACTCTTCCCTTATTTAAATGTTGGAAAAGCTGCTGATGCCAAAACTTCTGAAGTAAAAATCTGTCAAACTGAGATTTCTGTTTAAACATCAAAGTTGTGTTTTCTCATAATTACTTTTGCATTTTTAGATCTTTCATTTGCAGTCAGACCAACTTTTGTTTGAACAATGAACAATTTTATTATTGTTTCAAATTGAGGTTTTGAAACTTTAATTTGAATAAGAAAACTACATGTTTTTGAACATCAAAACATCTTTATCATTTAATGAGTTTAATTTTGTGAAACTAGTATGACATAATATTTTAAGAATGTTTTTACTTCAGTATTTAATTGCAATCTTTCTCACCAGCATTTGACAATTTCTCAGGAAAACAAATTTGAGGATTATATTTATTTTATTCCTAACGCTGTTTTGTAAAAACTTTTAACACAAGCTCAGCTTTCTTAACTGGGTTATTTTGTTAGTCTTGTTTTTAACTATTGTAAAGATTCAGTTTTTTAGGAAACCTGTGAAAATAAACATTTATATCATGTTTTCTCTCTCTGAAAATTTTCAGCTCACGGATTATATGTTTTCTTTACCTCAATGTAAAAATTATTTCCATGATATTCAAACTGCTGCTGAAAATCAACTTTTCTGGTTACTTTTAAAGGTTTGATTAGTTCTTCAACACATTTATTTATTTTACTTTCACAGTTGTGGAAAAACTCTGTAGTTCTCTGGACTTCAAATCACAGTCAGAACCAGCAGCCAGTTCTATTAGTCCAGTTATTATTTATGCTGATAGAAAGCTTTAAATCACAAAGTTTTTTTTCTCCTGAAACATTTATCAGAATCAGTACATATTCACCAGCGGAGAGTATATTAATGGAGAACTGTTTCTGAAAGCAGTTCTGTTGTTCCTCACAGTAAACTGGATCCAGAACCCGACCTGGTCCAGATGCTTCAGGTTCTGGTCTCTTAGCAGCCTGCACAGCTCCTGCAGCTCCTCCATGTAGGAGGGTCATAAAGCTCAGACTGCAGGAAGTTAGATTTGTTTAGAGGATCAAAGTGCAGCTCTGGTTCTGATCAGAAACATGTATCATATATCAGAGCTCTGATTACCCCGTATGTTCTTAACAGAGCACTTCGCTCTCAGACTGCAGGTCTGCTGGTGGTTCCTAGAGTCTCTAAAAGTAGAATGGGAGGCAGATCCTTTAGCTATCAGGCTCCTCTCCTGTGGAGATCTATTTGTCTCACTCTACTGAGTTCTCCTACTGTTCTCCAGTTTTGCAGTGTTTGTCATCATTTCAGCTTTTAATTCAATCTGAAAAACTCACACAGAAAGAAAAGGCAATTAGAAGAATTTTAATGATACAATATTTTAAGAGTTTGGCGCTCAGACCTCGGCAGGAAAAATTCACGCTGAATTATACTTGAATATGCATTAGCAGGCGTATGAGAATAGGGATATTTCCCCCCGGGTCTGAAACTGGTGGTGGAGTGGAGATAAGCAAAGTTTTGTTCAGTCCATATGATGATCTGTTTGAGCTAGATGTCCAACTTGATAAACACAGGTTTGCATGAACTGTCCATGATGAGCAAGCATGAAGCGACTGTGGAGAGAAAAAACTCCTCCTTGGGAAGAAACCTCTGGCAGAACCAGGCTCAGCATGGCGGTCTTCTGCCGGACCGTTTTAAGGAGTGACTGGGAATTCCATGAGAGTCCAGGAGGAATTACACTCTGATAGGGACGAGGTTGAAGGAGGACCGTAGGAAAGCCAGGCGGAGCTTGCTATGATGGTGGAGAAGGGGATGGAGGTGGGTTGAAACCGGTCGACAGAGTCCAAACCGGACACGCGCAGCCACTGCTTGCTCGCTGAGGAGAAGGCCGAGATGAGGATGTGGAGTTCTTTTTAAGATGAACCCAGGATGCTGATTGGCTTTGAGGAGGAGCAGTTCAAAGCTGATTGCCTTGCGTCGGAGGCGGATGAGTCCCTGATTGATGGAGGTAGGCAATAGAGTTTCTTCAGTCTGAATTTTCGCTTAAGCTGCATCTTTTCGCTCTCTCTCTTTTTTCTTCATAGAAGGTACACCTGGTCTGACGTTCTGTTAACTGTGACATCATCCAGAGAAGACAGATCATCCTCTACTACCATCTAATGTAGAACAGATTACTAGATCAATGTGTGCTTCTGTGCTTTTTGTCTCTCTTGTTGTGTCTCTGCTCTGTCTTCTCTAACCCCCAGTCGGTCGAGGCAGATGACCGTTCATACTGAGCCTGGTTCTGCGGGAGGTTTTTCCTTCCCATTAATGGGGAATTTTTCTTTCCCCAGTCGCTTCATGCTTGCTCAGTATGAGGGATTGCTGCAAAGCCATGGACAATGCAGACGACTCTCCCTGTGGCTCTACGCTTCTCCAGGAGTGAATGCTGCTTGTCAAGACTTTGATGCAATCAACTGGTTCCCTTGTATAGGAAATGTTTTGACCAATCTGTATAATATGATTGAATTTGACTTTGGAAAATGCCTTGAGATGACATGTTTCATGAATTGGCGCTATATAAGTAAAACTGAAAAAAAATTAAAACAGGTCATCATCCTGGTTAAGTATTACCATTACATTTATTACTGAGATCATTCAGTTTTATTAAAGCAGGTAAAGAAGAAAAAGATAAAGTCAGAAGCAGCAGATAGAGCAGATAAAACAAGAAGCATGAAGGTTCTGGAAAGGTCTTTCCAAAGTCCTGACATCAGTCTTGTTGCCAGTTTGTGGATTAGGATTAAAAGTTGGATGATTAAAGGGAAACCAACCAGTTCATGAATGAACTCCACCTTTTCTGGAAAGAAGAGTCAGAAATTTGCCAGAAGCTTGATGACGGCTACGAACAGTGTATGGTCCAGGTCCAGCTCACTAAGGAACATTAAACCAAAGGCTAGTGGGTCTGGAGGTATATATTTGGTTCTGTATGTATAATTATGACCCTTTGTAGATAAGACAAAATTCACAATATGTTCATATTAACCTCTTATCAAAGCTCATTTAGGCAGGATGTGATCATTTTATTCTAAAAAACAGTCCAACTAAATCATTAAAAGTCCAGAATAATGACTTTTATTCCCACAATGAATGGATTTAAACCTCTGACCAGAACTGGATGTTTTCTGTTAGTCAAAGGCTGTTTGTGTTAAACAGTAAGAGAAAGGTGAAGGAATATTAAAATGAATGAAATAAGATGATAAACATTGATTTTATTACAGATCAGTAAGAAATCGACAGAAGTTTAAATTAATGATGTCTGAATTCAAAAAGAGACACAAAGAAATGAGAAGCAGCAAAACATGATCCATGAAACATCGTTATTTGTGAAGATATTATCCTTGGTAACAGTTTTGAGCTACTAAGTCATAAATTCAGTTTAACATGAACCAAGATGATGAAATGAGAGAAAACAAACAATGAAAAGGAGCAGAAAGAAACAGGAACCTCTGATGAAATCCATCAGCAGCTCCTGATGCATCTTCAGCAGGAGCATGAACTCATGTTCAGGTCTGTTACCGTGTTCATGACTTCTGTGAAGGTTCAGAGGACTTGAAATCAAACTTTAAAGCTGTTGCTTGGATCAGTGGTTCCCAAAGCTGGAGTCAGGACCCCACTGGGGGTCACGGATCAGCAAGTGTGGGTCTGGAGACCCTCTTCAGAAATCCAGCTGAACAACAAAGATAATGTTAAAGCATCTTTCTGATATAAATAATAAAACTATAAATAGATGAAAGCAAAATGTTTGCTGTTGATGCTGCTTGTTATATCCTTGTTTAATTAAACTGGTTTTATACTCAGTCGCTAGTTGGGGTCATGAGTCTCTTCCTGTTAGTTTGTGGGTCAGAAGCTGAAGGTTTAGGAAGAACTGGCTTAGATGATATAACAACAGAACACAGACTGAACAAACAAACACTGTGAAAGCTCTCATTCTAACAGAGGCCTGGAGTCTAATAAGTTACTATAGATCCTAATTGATTCTGTCATTTTCTAAACAACCTTTCTCCTAATTTAGCACCAACACAGCAGCTGAAAAATAAATAAAATCCCTTCTTGCTTTTAGCATCAAGGATGCAATCAGGGTCAGACTGGGGCTGGAAACTAGGAAACTTTCTCCTAAACAGATCCACCAGCTGAATAGTTGCTAACAGGGTTGTCCTGATATCTGCCTGTTTGAAATTATGTTACAACAGATTAACATTTAATATCATAAAAACCTGAGGTTCATCTTTCACATAGAGAAAAATAGAAATACTGTGACAGAACCCTCAATATGCAGCTTCCTGCTCTCTCCCTGTTATTTTTAGTGAGAACGTGTCTGCTGATAAAGAAAACACTGAACTGAATGTTTGCAGGATGAAAATGTTCAGTCTTTTCTTAATTTAAATTATCTGAACTTGTTATTGATCTGCAGCTGAAGCACATGCATATTCATCGGACAGGCTTTCAGCAATATGTCTGAACAAAGAGTAAGTGTAAGTAAATAAAAGTACCATCAACCTTTTAAAAGCATGCATAAACAGGTGGAACACATTGTTCTTCCCAGTATAAAATAAAAAATCTGGCATTTAATTTTAGTCTTTTGAGAGTACCTGTACCCCAAAATGAACAAGTGTTTAGAAAACAATCTCTCTAAATAGTCCAAAAATCTTTCTAACATTGCGAACAGTGGCAGCAAACGAGAACACTCCATGAAACAATAAAACACAGTCTCACGATTAGTGCAAAATGGACAATTCTGGCCAACATCAGAGTTAATAACGGAAACAAAAGCATTCACAGCCACAATGCAATGTAAAATCCTCCCCTGCAGGCCAGCTGCTCGTTTGATCAATGGTGGTTTGTACAGCGCTCTCCATTCAGGTCCAACACTGTCACTAAGACCCAAGTGAACTCTCCACGCAGTGTCAGCTTTGCCATTTAATTTGTCCCTCTGCAAAATCTTAACAAAATGTTTATACATTACTTTGCTGTTCACAACTTTAAAAGAAACCTCAGAAGAGATCTCATTTTTTAAAAGTCCAACGCAGTTCTTCAAATTTGGGGAAATGTTTACTGAAGGGAAATCATCGTTCCCATCAGGTTCAACAGAGCCGTTACAATAATGAAGCAACAAAGTAAATAGATGACAGGCAAATAGGCAAGAGGAACTGCATCGTCCAAGCCTGCTCCTGCAAGCTGGACTACAAACCCCGAATTACCACATTTGAGAGACAAAACTGCCTTAGAAAAGTTGGCCCCACCTGACAACCTGCACTGAACTGTGACCCATAGATGACTGGTTCCTGAAGCAGCCAGTATAGTGAGCTTTGTTGTGTTGACCTCTTCTTTTTCAGCAAACTCCACAACTTGAATAATCCACAAACAGGAAGTTCTTTGATGTTAGGCTGCTTTAAGTCCATCAGAAACAAGGTTTTGTTCAGTCCAGGTCCACCTAACTGATTCAGGATAGTGCAAGCCAACGGCCTCCACACTAAATCAGTAGGACCACACAGAAACCTCTGTAGGAACTGGAAACGGAAAGCAGCCCCCCTGCTGCTGAGGTGGATCAGGCCCTGTCCTCCATCGTCCTTCGGCAAATACACCGCACTCTGCAGCGCCCAGTGCAATTTGTCCCAGAAAAAGTCAACAAGAAGGGTGGTCAACACATGACAGGCGATGCCATAAAGTGAACGAAACCAAATTATTAACAATTAGAACTCTCTGTAGGACATCTTTGTAAAAATTCACTTCCACTTTGTTAAACGACCTTTCACCTTATATAGAACATTTCCCTGTTTTTCAAAACAAAAGATTGATCACCCAGAAAAACTCCTAAATATTTAAACCCTCCCTTGTTCCAAATTACCCCTCAGGCAATCTTAGTTGTTTCTTGTTGGAATTATTTTTACTATTCTATATATTTTATATTATTTACTATGATTCATTGCATTTATCACATACTGTATTTACTCATCATTATCATTATTAGAAATGTTTTAAGGTTTGAATTTATTCAGACATTAAAGTGTTTTTCAGATGACTAATATCTCTCATATGTATTAATGTGTTTGTGTTTATTAGTATTGCCATTTAATTACTGGAGCATATACCATGCTTCATCCTACCTCATACTATGTGTTTTAACTGTCGCTCTTATCATTGCAGAAGGCCTGCAGAGATATGACTCTTTTTCCATGAGCTGAACTGAACTGTGTGAACGGCGTTGTATTATCTTGAATGTCACATCATAACGGGTTTTTTGTAACTAGGGAACTCCCTTTTAGCAATAAAGAGAGAAGAGGTGCAGGATGTGTTTTCAGAGCAGTAAGGAGTTGTAACTGGGCACATCTCTGCTCTTCTCCTCTCAAATAAAACCAAACTAACGCTTGTTGTCTTTTCTTCCCTTTGTTGTTTAATGAATGTTTTAGGTGTTTGAACCTGACATTTCTCCAGTTCACCTCCAACACACAGAGCTTCACTTTTGTCCCAGATAACTTTGGCTCAGGATAAAGAGCCAAACTGAGCTACATCTCTTACCAACGTGTCAACATCCTTCTGAGTGTTCTCTAAGATGACAAGGTCATCTGCAAAGGCCGACAGCTTTAAAGGTGTATTACAACCTGGAATGATCAACTCCTGAAGGTCACATCTTAGTTTAATAACAATGGCTCAAAAGCTAAAAAATATAACATGCCAGAAAGGGTACACCTTTGTCTAATTCCTCTTCGGACCTGAAAAGGAGCGCTCAAACAACCATTAATTTTAGCACACTGAATGTCACAGTATAAAACCTTAACTTTATCAATAAAATCAGTGTGAGCCATAAGCAGTCATGCTCAACACAATCAAAGGCTTTTTCTTGATCAATAGATTCCAGCTTTCAGGCCATACAGCTCTTAGATTTCTAAAAAATCTCAAATCAAGACAATGTCATCAGAAATCAACCTGCCCGGTACACAATATGTTGTGGTAGCATGTTCCAGCGCTGTTCTTTTTTTACAAGTATGAGGGTAAAGTAGAAGTTTATTTATACCTTTTCATAGAGAAATGTCACAAAGTGATCCACAAACGGTGAACCCGACAAACCACACAACAATGTACGATACATGAAAGATAACACAATAAAAACTAGTTGAATTTAAAGCTTCTTGGAATAGAAATCTCTTCAGCAGCTTTCTAAAAGTTTCCACAGAGTCCAAACTCCATAAAAATAGAAGCAGTTTGTTCAAAGGTCTGGCTGCAACAGCTTAGAGAGATTGGTCTCCTCAGGAAATTAAATATTAAAGTTATATTGAAGGAAGAAACAGACAGAAATTTCCCTTCACTTTATTTTAGTTCCCGTTTCTCTGTAAGGTTTCGTCGTTGTCATACATTGAGTAAAAAATATAAATAAATAGTCCTATATTTTGTGATGTTGTGTAAAGTAACTCTGATCATATCTTGTCTGGAGACACCTGCATAACTTTATTGCGTGAAAGAAGCTCTCATGCTTACAGATTTAAAATTGTGTTGCCACATCCAAGGACACAGAGAGGAGTTGAGTTAGAAAGGAACTGGATGGTACCAGTGGCTGCACTCCTCTGAAGATTACTCCCACTTTCTATGTTAACCCAAAATGTATAAACATTTAGTGTGTTCTTTTCCTCTCGCTCTGTTTCCTGACTGCGTTGGGGGACACATTCAAACGCTCATGCCTTTGAATTAAATAACTTACAAACAAAAGGATCCATAATTTGTTTTCATGAGTTGTTTGCTCACTTAATTGATAATTACTAATATCCACTACAATTTGGCGTTGTCGGTAGGATCTGGTTCTACTAATAAGAGAAAGATCAGCCACATGAAATACACTTTAATATCTAAAACCTTAAAACTTCTTAGTAGTAAAGAGTAAATTTATATGATAAATGCAATGAACATAGTAAATAGGATAAATAGTAAGAATAATTCTATCATTCCCCCCTGTTATCATTCAATATACTCTTTTTCTCAAATCACTTCTTTCTCTTAAAAAGTAGCATTTATTAATACAGGCATTTGGTGCAACCGGGATCTGAGCGCCAGGACCTAATGAGCGCTGGAACCCAAAGAACCCGGGCAGACGAACCAGAGGCCATAACAGGACAAACAGGAACCAAGATGGGAGGACAGGAACGGAAAGGCGTGGTGTTGGTTTGACTGAATACGAGCCGGCGACAAGGAACAGACTGAGGTGAGCTTATGTAGGGGTGTGAACAGGTGGAACAAGTCATTAGATGATTGAAGCCTGACAGGTGCTTCCAGTCAGAGCTGCGCAGACA
Organism: Fundulus heteroclitus; assembly: GCF_011125445.2. Classification (NCBI taxonomy): domain Eukaryota; kingdom Metazoa; phylum Chordata; class Actinopteri; order Cyprinodontiformes; family Fundulidae; genus Fundulus; species Fundulus heteroclitus. The sequence continues at coordinate 18,843,321 of NC_046372.1, forward strand.
CAGAAGGAGGCAGGAACTGCTAAGAGTGCAGCCTTCAGGCTGCATCCTGACATATGTTAAACAATCTAGTATTTTGAATTCAGTAAGATGTATTTTGTAACATTTTTCTTTTTCTTTCCAATTATTATTATTTTTTCATCTTTTATTTTATCTTTAACTTTGCTTATGTACTTTTTACACAATTTCCTATTTCTGACTATTACAGGCTCACAGAGTTTTTACAATTTTCTTTATTATGTGATGATTTTCTAATCGGAAGAAACGACTGTTGTGGAAAATTTTATTGACGTCTGTAACTCTGATCATATCTTGTCTGGATGCACCTGCATAACTCTCCTGTGTGAAAGAAGCTCACATGTTTACAGATTTACTATTATCCACATTCAAGGACACAGAGAGGAGTTGAGTTAGAAAGGAACTGGATCATATCAGTGGCTGCGCTCCTCTGAAGATTACTCCCACTTTCTATGTTAACCCAAAAGGTATAAAAGTTTGGTGTGCCCTGTTCCTCTCACTCTGTTTCCTGACTACGTTGGGGGACAGAGAAATTTAAACGCTCATGCCTTTAAATTAAATAACTTACAAACAAAGGATGCATCATTTGTTATCATAAGTTGTGTGCTCACTTAATTGATAATAATTACTATCCACTACAGACCAATGTTGTGTAAAATACTTTAAAACAGTGCAATGGTGTGGATACTTTTGTTTTTTAATACTATAGTCCAATCAAAACCAAGCATGTCTCTTAAAACGATTTTAAGGAAAAAATACTTAACTGCATGAAACAGGACCAAGTAAAATACGGTCTTTAAAAATGCTTGATTTGTTTAATTTACAATGTAACATTACAAGGTAGGTTAAAATAGTGAGAAAGGCAAGGAGAGTTTATTTGTAAAGCACGTTTCAGTAACAAAACAATTCAAGTAAATGTTCTCAGTTTTCAACTCTATAAAAAATAACATTTATTTCCGGTGTAGTTCCGACAGCACCACCTGGAGGAGATAAACTGATACAGCAGATTGTTTTTTTTAACACGTCACGTACGGGATAAAGAAACTGAAAGTATTTTCAGATGTTATTGAACTGAGCTGAGACGCCATTCCTGGCTGTCAGATCTCTGCTGACACACGGAAATACTTGGAAGATTTTAAGAAGAAGCAGCTGAAACTTTTGGTGAGTTTGGCTGTTGAAATAATTCAATTCAAAATGGCTGAAAGACTTCTGGAAAATTTCCTGAGCTGCCATGTGTGTTCAGAGACTTTCAGAGATCCTGTGTCTCTGAGCTGCAACCACAGCTTCTGTTCAAGCTGCCTGCAGAAATTCTGGGAACAAGCTGGAAACAAAAACTGTCCCATCTGTAAAAGGAGATCTTCCAAGGATTTTCCAGCAAGCAACTTCACTCTGAAGGACCTGGCTGACTCTTTTACTGGAAGACAGAAATCTGGATCATCTGAGGCAGAAAAAGGAGAAGAGCAGCTGATGGTGGTCTGCAGCAAACACCAAGAAGACCCTAAACTGTTCTGTGAAGACGAGCAGAGAGCTGTGTGTCCTGGCTGTGAGTTTTCTCTTCACCAGAGTCACAAAGTGGTTCCTGTAGAACAAGCAGTCAGTGAGCTGAAGGAGCAGCTGAGATCTGACTTAAAGTCTCTGCAGGACAAGAGGAACAAACACAAACAGGTGGAGAAAACATACGAGGATGTGATTCAACACTCCAAGAAGCAGCTGTTGTCCACAGAGAGACAGATCAGAGCAGAGTTCAACAAGCTCTACCAGTTCCTGAAAGAGGAAGAGGAGTCCAGACTGGCAGCTCTGAGGGAGGAAGAGGAGCAGAAGGGGAAGACTATCAGCAGAGAGATGAAGAGGATCCAGGAGCAGATCTCCTCTCTGTCAGACAGCATCTCTGCTGTTGAAGAAGACCTGCAGAAAGACAACGTGTCGTTCCTCAGCAGTTATAAAGCCACTCAGAGCAGAGCCAGAGGTCAGAGGTCACTGTCAGATCCACAGCTGGTCTCAGGAGCTCTGATAGATGTGGCCAAACACCTGGGCAACCTGTCCTTCAGAGTCTGGGAGAAGATGAAGGAGAAGGTCCACTTCAGTCCTGTCATTCTGGACCCAAACACTGCAAGTAGATTTCTCTACCTGTCTGATGATCTGACCAGTGTGAGATGTGAAGACACAGAGCAGCAGCTTCCTGATAATCCAGAGAGAAACACTTATTACACCGTTGTTTTTGGTTCTGAGGGCTTCATCTCAGGGAAACACAGCTGTGAGGTGGAGGTGGGAGACCATCCTCGCTGGCTCACTGGTTACGTTAAAGAGTCAGTTGAGAGGAAGGGAGAGAGAAATGTTTCACCAGAAGATGGAATCTGGTGTTTGCGGCGTCGTTTTGGAAAATACTTTAATGGTGATGATCAAACTCTCACAGTGAAGAAGAATCTCCAGAAGATCAGAGTCCAGCTGGACTATGACAGGGGGGAGGTGTCCTTCCACAACCCTGAAGACATGTCTCACATCTACACTTACAGAGAAACTTTCAATGATAAACTCTTCCCTTTTTTAGCTGTTGGAAAAGCTGCTGATCTCAAAATCTGTCAAACTGAGATTTCTGTTTAAACATCAAAGTTGTGTTTTTAAAATTCTCTGACTAATTTTTTGTATTTTTAGATATTTCTATTTGCAGTGAGACCAACCTTTGTTTTAAATTGTTAATGAACAATTTTATTACTGTTTGAGGTTTTGAAACTTTAATTTGAATTGGAAAACTAAATGTTTTTGAACATCAAAACATCTATATCATTTAATGAGTGTTTTTATTTTTGTGAAACTAGTATAACATAATAATTTAAGAATGTTTTTACTTCAGTATTTAGTAGTAATCTTTCTCACTAGCATTGGACAATTCTTCAGACAAACAAATTTGAGGATTATTTTTATTTTGTTCCTAACTCTGTTTTGTAAAGCTGTTAACACAAACTCAGATTTCTTAACTGGGTTATTTTGTTAGTCTTGTTTTTGTTATTGTAATGATTCAGTTCAGCAGGAAATCTTAGAAAATAAATCTTCAGATCCAGTTTTCTCTCTCTGACTGTTTTCAGCTCACGGATTATTTGCTTTCTTTTCCTCAATGTAAAAGTTGTTTCCATGCTATTAAAACTGCTGCTGAAAATCAACTTTTCTGGTTACTTTTAAAGGTGTCTTTAGTTCTTCAACACATTTATTTATTTTCTTTGACTGTTGAAGAAAAACTCTGTAGTTCTGTGGACATCAAATCACAGTCAGAACCACAGTCTATTTAACCTGACTCTCGCCAGATGTATTTATCTCCGCCTAGCTTCACTCACATCCATCTGGGACATCTCCAATAGAGAGTGATTTCTCCAACAGATTTTATTGTCTAGCCAATCAGGACGCAGGGCTGGAGTTTCATAGATGTGACGTAGTGGAGAAGCGACCGTGACGTGAGACTGTTTTGATAGCAATGGCGGCTCGCATCGAGGAAGCAAGCGTTAACATTGATGCTGCTATTTCTTTCGTGTTGTCCAGTCTACCTAATATTGTTTTATTAAAAGAACATCAGAGAACGACTCTGAAGGCTTTTGTTGGTGGAAACCATGTTTTCGCCCTTCTCCTGACCGGATTTGGCAAGTTTTGTTTTCCGGGGCGCGTCTGGAGCGGTTAGCGCAAACCATATTAGGAGGCCTTTAGTCTTCAACGCGGGCGGCCCGGGATCGACTCCGACCCACGGCGCTTTGCCGCCTGTCTTCCCCCCTCTTCCTGTCAGCTCACTGTCAATAAAACGCGTGCCACTAGAGCGGCAAACACATTTTTTTTCCTGCGCCGCTCTCACAGCGTCACAGGTTAGCTTCAGTGTGAGTGGTTGAAATAGCACGTCCATAAAGATAACAGACAAGTGGCTTATCCAATCATATGCAAGGATTTTTCATAAGGCCCAGCCTTCAAAAAAAGGTAATTCCTATAGGGTAGTTCACGCATTACGTCCGCGCTACTTCCGGGTCCCGCGTGTAGGCAAAAACAGAACTGTTCTCGCATTCTATCATTACAAAACGGGTGAATTAGAACGTGCTTTTAGTTAGTTTATTTTCGAAATGTAAACAATGCCTACGACTTGTTGTGCTCCCGGTTGCACACAGAGGCATTCCAAATCGTTGGATGTACGTTTCTTTTGTTTACCGAAGGACGAAGAAAGAGAAAGAAATGGATATTTTCAATGAAGAAGGACCCAGGCAGACAATCCCAATCGACTGTGGGAGCAATCATACCCCGGCAGAATTTGCAGTCTACACTTCATCTCCGGTAAATACAACTTAATTTTGCACTGGTCATTGTTCTGCTTAAATAATTAAAGCCGCAAGCGGCGTCGATCGGCCCTGCAGCCAAGCGCCGCTCTGGCCTATTGGCCACCGCGGGGGTTCATGCACCGCCGGCCACCGCAGAAGCTGTAACGCATTTTCCCCGCCCGTCCATGGGGCGATACACACGAACGCGTTGGGCAGCGCTCCCCCACAACTCACAAAAAAATCTGGTGCAGATTGGTCGATGCAGCGAGGAGATACAGCCGTTGAATAATGATAATGCATTTGGCCACCGGGCCAGACTAAATCATTTGGCCAGCATTCACAGACTCGCTATCTGGACTGTATCTGGCAATCTGATACCATCAACCATCAACTTACTCTTAAAAACGATCTTGTGATACGTTACCTAAAGAAGAAAAATACGTTGAGAACTCGTCGTTTGCTATTGGTACCTTCCAGTCCGGCGCGAAAAGCCCGGATGAAAACAATAGCAGTGAACTACCTTATGGAGATGTCCCAGATGGATGTGAGTGAAGCTAGGCGGAGCGACATCAATCTGGCGAGAGTCGGGTTACAGTCTATTAGTCCAGTTATTATTTATGTTGATTGAAAGCTTTAAATCACAAAGTTTTTTTCTCCTGAAACATTTATCAGAATCAGTTCATATTCACTAGCAGAGAGTATATTAATGGAGAACTGTTTCTGATTGCAGTTCTTGTCAAGGTTTTGTTTACCGATGAACTCAGGACGCACACACTCAGGGACTAAAAGTTTGAGTTTTTATTGAAGGAAGTCTGCTGGGTGGTGAATGATGAAGACCGGAGGTTCAGGACTGCAGAAGGTCAGGGATGAATGTGATGGCAGGAGCTGACGGCCCAGAGAAAGAGAGTCCACACTTGCTAGGTGCTGCTCGGCTAGCCGGCCTCATAGCACTCAGGTTAGCAGTTCATTTGGAGACACCAGGGCACAGAGCTGAGCCTCACCAGGGCGGCTAGTCAGGTTAGCAGAACTTGAGAGACACCAGGGCTCAGAGCTGAGCTTCACCAGGGCGGCTAGTCAGGTTAGCAGAACTTGAGAGACACCAGGGCACAGAGCAGAACCTCTCCAGGAACAAACAGTGAACGAACAGTCTTTAGAGTGACTGACAGGACTAACCTTAACAACAGGAGCAAAACAAAGCTTCCAAGGCAAACCGGGGACTGGCATGGAGAGGTGTGGAATGATGACGGCCCAGTGCTGAACTGAAGGCAGAGGCAGGTTTAAATAGAACACTTCACAGGTGAAAACAGGGTCTGGCTAATTGACTGGTAAATGATAACAGGTGTGACTGACTCCTGAGGAGGTGAAGTGAAAAATGACAGAAAATAACTGATGACTGAAAACTAACAATAAATAAAGTCAAACCTAACCCAAAAGAGATGAAAAAATGAAAATAACAGAAAAACAAAGCCAAACCAAAACTCAACCATGACAGTTCTGTTATTGTTCTCACAGTAAACTGGATCCAGAACCCGACCTGGTCCAGATGCTTCAGGTTCTGGTCTCTTAGCAGCCTGCAGAGCTCCTGCAGCTCCTCCATGTAGGAGGGTCATAAAGCTCAGACTGCAGGAAGTTAGATTTGTTTAGAGGATCAAAGTGCAGCTCTGGTTCTGATCAGAAACATGTATCATATATCAGAGCTCTGATTAATCCCCCGTATGTTCCTAACAGAGCACTTCGCTCTCAGACTGCAGGTCTGCTGGTGGTTCCTAGAGTCTCTAAAAGTAGAATGGGAGGCAGATCCTTTAGCTATCAGGCTCCTCTCCTGTGGAGATCTATTTGTCTCACTCTACTGAGTTCTCCTACTGTTCTCCAGTTTTGCAGTGTTTGTCATCATTTCAGCTTTTAACTTTTCGCTCTCTCTCTTTTTTCTTCATAGAAGGTACACCTGGTCTGACGTTCTGTTAACTGTGACATCATCCAGAGAAGACAGATCATCCTCTACTACCATCTAATGTAGAACAGATTACTAGATCAATGTGTGCTTCTGTGCTTTTTGTCTCTCTTGTTGTGTCTCTGCTCTGTCTTCTCTAACCCCCAGTCGGTCGAGGCAGATGACCGTTCATACTGAGCCTGGTTCTGCTAGAGGTTTTTCCTTCCCATTAATGGGGAATTTTTCTTTCCACTGTCGCTTCATGCTTGCTCAGTATGAGGGATTGCTGCAAAGCCATGGACAATGCAGACGACTCTCCCTGTAGCTCTACGCTTCTCCAGGAGTGAATGCTGCTTGTCAAGACTTTGATGCAATCAACTAGGTCCCCTTGTATAGGAAATGTTTTGACCAATCTGTATAATATGATTGAATTTGACTTTGGAAAATGCCTTGAGATGACATGTTTCATGTATTGGCGCTATATAAGTAAAACTGAAAAAAAATTAAAACAGGTCATCATCCTGGTTAAGTATTACCATTACATTTATTACTGAGATCATTCAGTTTTATTAAAGCAGGTAAAGAAGAAAAAGATAAAGTCAGAAGCAGCAGATAGAGCAGATAAAACAAGAAGCATGAAGGTTCTGGAAAGGTCTTTCCAAAGTCCTGACATCAGTCTTGTTGCCAGTTTGTGGATTAGGATTAAAAGTTGGATGATTAAAGGGAAACCAACCAGTTCATGAATGAACTCCACCTTTTCTGGAAAGAAGAGTCAGAAATTTGCCAGAAGCTTGATGACGGCTACGAACAGTGTATGGTCCAGGTCCAGCTCACTAAGGAACATTAAACCAAAGGCTAGTGGGTCTGGAGGTATATATTTGGTTCTGTATGTATAATTATGACCCTTTGTAGATAAGACAAAATTCACAATATGTTCATATTAACCTCTTATCAAAGCTCATTTAGGCAGGATGTGATCATTTTATTCTAAAAAACAGTCCAACTAAATCATTAAAAGTCCAGAATAATGACTTTTATTCCCACAATGAATGGATTTAAACCTCTGACCAGAACTGGATGTTTTCTGTTAGTCAAAGGCTGTTTGTGTTAAACAGTAAGAGAAAGGTGAAGGAATATTAAAATGAATGAAATAAGATGATAAACATTGATTTTATTACAGATCAGTAAGAAATCGACAGAAGTTTAAATTAATGATGTCTGAATTCAAAAAGAGACACAAAGAAATGAGAAGCAGCAAAACATGATCCATGAAACATCGTTATTTGTGAAGATATTATCCTTGGTAACAGTTTTGAGCTACTAAGTCATAAATTCAGTTTAACATGAACCAAGATGATGAAATGAGAGAAAACAAACAATGAAAAGGAGCAGAAAGAAACAGGAACCTCTGATGAAATCCATCAGCAGCTCCTGATGCATCTTCAGCAGGAGCATGAACTCATGTTCAGGTCTGTTACCGTGTTCATGACTTCTGTGAAGGTTCAGAGGACTTGAAATCAAACTTTAAAGCTGTTGCTTGGATCAGTGGTTCCCAAAGCTGGAGTCAGAACCCCACTGGGGGTCACGGATCAGCAAGTGTGGGTCTGGAGACCCTCTTCAGAAATCCAGCTGAACAACAAAGATAATGTTAAAGCATCTTTCTGATATAAATAATAAAACTATAAATAGATGAAAGCAAAATGTTGGCTGTTGATGCTGCTTGTCCTGTCATTATATCCTTGTTTAATTAAAATAGTTTTATACTCAGTCACTAGTTGGGCTCATGAGTCTCTTCCTGTTTAGTTTGTGGGTCAGAAGCTGAAGGTTTAGGAAGAACCGGCTTAGATGATATAACAACAGAACACAGACTGAACAAACAAACACTGTGAAAACTCTCATTCTAACAGAGTTCTGGAGTCTAATAAGTTACAATCCTAATTGATTCTGTAATTTTCTAAACAACCTTTCTCCTAATTTAGCACCAACACAGCAGCTGAAAAATAAATTTAATCCCTTCTTGCTTTTAGTATCATGGATGAAACCAGGGTCAGACTGGGGCTAGAAACTAGGAAACTTTCTCCTAAACAGACCCACCAGCTGAATAGTTGCTAACAGGGTTGTCCTGATATCTGCCAAATTATGTTACAACAGATTAACATTTAATATCATAAAAACCTGAGGTTCATCTTTCACATAGAGAAAAATAGAAATAGTGGCAGAACCCTCAATATGCAGCTTCCTGCTCTCTCCCTGTTATTTTTAGTGAGAAAGTGTCTGCTGATAAAGAAAACACTGAACTGAATGTTTGCAGGATGAAAATGTTCAGTCTTTAGGGTTTTTTCTTAATTTAAATTATCTGAACTTGTTATTGATCTGCAGCTGAAGCACATGCATATTCATCGGACAGGTTTTCAGCAAAATGTTTGAACAAAGAGTAAGTGTAAGTAAATAAAAGTACCATCAACTTTTTAAAAGCATGCACAAACAGGTGGAACACATTTGAAACTGAATAAGGTTGGAATCACAAATAAAAAGTTTTTATAATAATAATAACTCATTTTACTGAGGAAATGTCTTCCATATGGTTGTCCATCACTGGTTTTGCAGCCTTGTAAGTGCAGAAGGGACAGTGGAATAATCGGCCGTTGGTGCATTTAGTCACCGATGGTGTGTCACCATCCAACAATGTACTTACGTGTCTCTCTACATATGGGGGGGGGGGGGGGGGGGGGGGGGGGTATGCATAAATGGAATAATTAAAAATCCACAAGATCAAATCCAAAAGCTATAGAGAGAGAGAGAGAGAGAGAGAGAGAGAGAGAGAGAGAGAGAGAGAGAGAGAGAGAAATTTCACAATACATTTATTAAAAGATTTAAATATTTACAAGACTACCACGAACAATCAGCAGTAAAACAAGATTTACAGAATACAAATATACTAGCATACTTCCAAAGAAAAGTTATTAATTTAAAAGCCAGCACAGAACATTTTTGTAACACCATATTCTGGAAAAACGTTCCAGGTCTTTCATCATCCGATAATAATTAAAATCTATTTTCAAACGACCTTTCAACATCTTTACAAACATGAGCACAGCATCATCATCCACAGCTTTGTCTATTCTGTTTCTTCTGCTCATATAAATAGCCATGTTTGCTCTTCCCAGTATAAAATAAAAAATCTGGCATTTAATTTTAGTCTTTTGAGAGTACCTGTACCCCAAAATGAACATGTGTTTAGAAAAAAAATCTCTCTAAATAGTCCAAAAATCTTTCTAACATTGTGAACAGTGGCAGCAAACAAGAACGCTCCATGAAACAATGAAACACAGTCTCATGCTTCGTGCAAAATGGACAATTCTGGCCAACATCAGAGTTAATAACGGAAACAAAAGCATTCACAGCCACAATGCCATGTAAAATCCTCCCCTGCAGGCCAGCTGCTCGTTTGATCAATGGTGGTTTGTACAGCGCTCTCCATTCAGGTCTAACACTGTCACTAAGACCTAAGTGAGCTCTCCACGGAGTGTCATCTTTGCCATTTAATTTGTCCCTCTGCAAAATCTTAACAAAATGTTTATACATTACTTTGCTGTTCACATCTTTAAAAGAATCCTCAGAAGAGATCTCATTTTTTTAAAGTGAACCAATGCAGTTCTTAAAATCTGGGGAAATGTGTAGTAAAGGAAAAACATCATTCTCATCAGGTTCAACAGAGCCGTTACAATAATGATGCAACTAACCGTGAGGGCTTCTCTCCATTTACTAAGTAGCATGATAACATGAGTCGAGTTCACTTCCAGTCGGGAGGCAAGAGGAGCTGCATCGTCCAAGCCTGCTCCTGCAAGCTGGACTACAAGACCCAGAGTCACAACATTTGAGAGACAAAACCACCTTAGAAGAGTTGGCCCCACCTGACAAACTGTATTGAATTGTGACCCATAGATGACTGGTTCCTGAAGCAGCCAGTATAGTGAGCTGTGGTGTCAGAGCCTTTTCTTTATCAGCAAACTCAACACCTTGAACAGTCCACAATAAAAAAAAACAGGAAGTTCTTTGATGTTAGGCTGCTTGGAGTGCATCAGAAACAAGGATTTGTTCAGTCCAGGTCCACCTAACTGATTCAGGATAGTGCAAGCCAACGGCCTCCACACTAAATCAGTAGGGCCACACAGAAACCTCTGTAGGAACTGGAAACGGAGAGCAGCCCCTCTGCTGCTGAGGTGGATCATGCCCTGTCCTCCATCGTCCTTCGGCAAATACACCGCACTCTGCAGCGCCCAGTGCAATTTGTCCCAGAAAAAGTCAACAAGAAGAGCCTGGATCTTTGACAGCAGGTCAGGTGGGGGGTCAACACATGACAGGCGATGCCATGAAGTGGACGAAACCAAATTATTAACAATTAGAACTCTCTGTAGGACATCTTTGTAAAAATTCACTTCCACTTTGTTAAACGACCTTTCACCTTATATAGAACATTTCCCAGTTTTTCAAAACAAACGATTGATCACCCAGAAAAACTCCTAAATATTTAAACCCTCCCTTGTTCCAAATTACCCCTCAGGCAATCTTAGTTGTTTCTTGTTGGAATTATTTTTACTATTCTATATATTTTATATTATTTACTATGATTCATTGCATTTATCACATACTGTATTTACTCATCATTATCATTATTATTATTAGAAATGTTTTAAGGTTTGAATTTATTCAGACATTAAAGTGTTTTTCAGATACTAATATCTCTCATATGTATTATTGTGTTTGTGTTTATTAGTATTGCCATTTAATTACTGGAGCATATACCATGCTTCATCCTACCTCATACTGTGGTAGGATAACATAATGCAAAACAACATAACATAACATAATGTGTTTCAACTGTTGCTCTTATCATTGCAGAAGGCCTGCAGAGATATGACTCTTTTTCCATGAGCTGAACTGAACTGTGTGAACGGCGTTGTATTATCTTGAATGTCACATCATAACGGGTTTTTTGTAACTAGGGAACTCCCTTTTAGCAATAAAGAGAGAAGAGGTGCAGGATGTGTTTTCAGAGCAGTAAGGAGTTGTAACTGGGCACATCTCTGCTCTTCTCCTCTCAAATAAAACCAAACTAACGCTTGTTGTCTTTTCTTCCCTTTGTTGTTTAATGAATGTTTTAGGTGTTTGAACCTGACATTTCTCCAGTTCACCTCCAACACACAGAGCTTCACTTTTGTCCCAGATAACTTTGGGTCAGGATAAAGAGCCAAACTGAGCTACATCTCTTACCAACGTGTCAACATCCTTCTGAGTATTCTCTAAGATGACAAGGTCATCTGCAAAGGCCGACAGCTTTAAAGGTGTATTACAACCTGGAATGATCAACTCCTGAAGGTCACATCTTAGTTTAATAACAATGGCTCAAAAGCTAAAAAATATAACATGCCAGAAAGGGTACACCTTTGTCTAATTCCTCTTCGGACCTGAAAAGGAGCGCTCAAACAACCATTAATTTTAGCACACTGAATGTCACAGTATAAAACCTTAACTTTATCAATAAAATCAGTGTGAGCCATAAGCAGTCATGCTCAACACAATCAAAGGCTTTTTCTTGATCAATAGATTCCAGCTTTCAGGCCATACAGCTCCCAGATTTCTAAAAAATCTCAAATCAAGACAATGTCATCAGAAATCAACCTGCCCGGTACACAATATGTTGTGGTAGCAGGTTCCAGCGCTGTTCTTTTTTTACAAGTATGAGGGTAAAGTAGAAGTTTATTTATACCTTTTCATAGAGAAATGTCACAAAGTGATCCACAAAACGGTGAACCCGACAAACTACACAACAATGTACGATACATGAAAGATAACACAATAAAAACTAGTTGAATTTAAAGCTTCTTGGAATAAAAATCTCTTCAGCAGCTTTCTAAAAGTTTCCACAGAGTCCAAACTCCATAAAAATAGAAGCAGTTCGTTCAAAGGTCTGGCTGCAACAGCTTAGAGAGATTGGTCTCCTCAGGAAATTAAATATTAAAGTTATATTGAAGGAAGTAACAGACAGAAATTTCCCTTCACTTTATTTTAGTTCCCGTTTCTCTGTAAGGTTTCGTCATTGTCATACATTGAGTAAAAAAAATAAATAAATAGTCCTATATTTTGTGATGTTGTGTAAAGTAACTCTGATCATATCTTGTCTGGAGACACCTGCATAACTTTACTGCGTGAAAGAAGCTCTCATGTTTACAGATTTACTATTATCCACATTCAAGGACACAGAGAGGAGTTGAGTTAGAAAGGAACTGGATCATACCAGTGGCTGCGCTCCTCTGAAGATTACTCCCACTTTCTATGTTAACCCAAAAGGTATAAAAGTTTGGTGTGCCCTGTTCCTCTCACTCTGTTTCCTGACTACGTTGGGGGACAGAGAAATTTAAATGCTCATGCCTTTAAATTAAATAACTTACAAACAAAGGATGCATCATTTGTTATCATAAGTTGTGTGCTCACTTAATTGATAATAATTACTATCCACTACAGAACAATGTTGTGTAAAATACTTTAAAACAGTGCAATGGTGTGGATACTTTTTTTTTTAATACTATAGTCCAATCAAAACCAAGCATGTCACTTAAAACGATTTTAAGGAAAAAATACTTAACTGCATGAAACAGGACCAAGTAAAATACGGTCTTTAAAAATGCTTGATTTGTTTAATTTACAATGTAACATTACAAGGTAGGTTAAAATAGTGAGAAAGGCAAGGAGAGTTTATTTGTAAAGCACGTTTCAGTAACAAAACAATTCAAGTAAATGTTCTCAGTTTTCAACTCTATAAAAAATAACATTTATTTCCGGTGTAGTTCCGACAGCACCACCTGGAGGAGATAAACTGATACAGCAGATTGTTTTTTTTAACACGTCACGTACGGGATAAAGAAACTGAAAGTATTTTCAGACGTTATTAAACTGAGTCGAGACGCCATTCCTGGCTGTCAGATCTCTGCTGACACACGGAAATACTTTGAAGATTTTAAGAAGAAGCAGCTGAAACTTTTGGTGAGTTTGGCTGTTGAAATAATTCAACCTAAAATGGCTGAGAAAGCTCTGCTGGAAAGTTACCTGAGCTGCCATGTGTGTTCAGAGACTTTCAGAGATCCTGTGTCTCTGAGCTGCAACCACAGCTTCTGTTCAAGCTGCCTGCAGAAATTCTGGGAACAAGCAGGAAACAAGAACTGTCCCATCTGTAAAAGAAGATCTTCCAAGGATTATCCAGCAAGCAACTTCACTCTGAAGTATCTGGCTGACTCTTTTACTGGAAGACAGAAATCTGGATCATCTGAGGCAGAAAAAGGAGAAGAGCAGCTGATGGTGGTCTGCAGCAAACACCAAGAAGACCCTAAACTGTTCTGTGAAGACGAGCAGAGAGCTGTGTGTCCTGGCTGTGAATTTTCTCTCCACCAGAGTCACAAAGTGGTTCCTGTAGAACAAGCAGTCAGTGAGCTGAAGGAGCAGCTGAGATCTGACTTAAAGTCTCTGCAGGACAAGAGGAACAAACGCAAACAGGTGGAGAAAACATACGAGGATGTGATTCAACACTCCAAGAAGCAGCTGTTGTCCACAGAGAGACAGATCAGAGCAGAGTTCAACAAGCTCCACCCGTTCCTGAAAGAGGAAGAGGAGTCCAGACTGGCAGCTCTGAGGGAGGAAGAGGAGCAGAAGGGGAAGACTATCAGCAGAGAGATGAAGAGGATCCAGGAGCAGATCTCCTCTCTGTCAGACAGCATCTCTGCTGTTGAAGAAGACCTGCAGAAAGACAACGTGTCGTTCCTCAGCAGTTATAAAGCCACTCAGAGCAGAGCCAGAGGTCAGAGGTCACTGTCAGACCCACAGCTGGTCTCAGGAGCTCTGATAGATGTGGCCAAACACCTGGGCAACCTGTCCTTCAGAGTCTGGGAGAAGATGAAGGAGAAGGTCCACTTCAGTCCTGTCATTCTGGACCCAAACACTGCAAGTAGATTTCTCTACCTGTCTGATGATCTGACCAGTGTGAGACGTGGAGACACAGAGCAGCAGCTTCCTGATAATCCAGAGAGAAACACTTATTACACCGTTGTTTTTGGTTGTGAGGGCTTCAGCTCAGGGAAACACAGCTGGGAGGTGGAGGTGAGAGACCATCCTCGCTGGGTTATTGGTTATGTTAAAGAGTCAGTTGAGAGGAAGGGAGAAAGAAATGTTTTACCAGAAGATGGAATCTGGTGTTTGCGGCGTCGTTTTGGAAAATACTTTAATGGTGATGATCAAACTCTCACAGTGAAGAAGAATCTCCAGAAGATCAGAGTCCAGCTGGACTATGACAAGGGGGAGGTGTCCTTCTACGACCCTGAAGACATGTCTCACATCTACACTCACAGAGACATATTCAATGAGAAACTCTTCCCTTTTTTAGCTGTTGGAAAAGCTGCTGATCTCAAAATCTGTCAAACTGAGATTTCTGTTTAAACATTTTAAAAACAAAGTTGTGTTTTTAAAATTCTCTGACTATTTTTTTGTATTTTTAGATATTTCTATTTGCAGTAAGACCAACCTTTGTTTTAAATTGTTAATGAACAATTTTATTACTGTTTGAGGTTTTGAAACTTTAATTTGAATTGGAAAACTAAATGTTTTTGAATATCAAAACATCTATATCATTTAATGAGTGTTTTTATTTTTGTGAAACTAGTATAACATAATAATTTAAGAATGTTTTTACTTCAGTATTTAGTAGTAATCTTTCTCACTAGCATTGGACAATTCTTCAGACAAACAAATTTGAAGATTATTTTTATTTTGTTCCTAACTCTGTTTTGTAAAGCTGTTAACACAAACTCAGATTTCTTAACTGGGTTATTTTGTTAGTGTTGTTTTTGTTATTGTAATGATTCAGTTCAGCAGGAAATATTAGAAAATAAATCTTCAGATCCAGTTTTCTCTCTCTGACTGTTTTCTGCTCACTGAATATTTGCTTTCTTTTCCTCAATGTAAAAGTTGTTTCCATGCTATTAAAACTGCTGCTGAAAATCAACTTTTCTGGTTACTTTTAAAGGTGTCTTTAGTTCTTCAACACATTTATTTATTTTCTTTGACTGTTGAAGAAAAACTCTGTAGTTCTCAGGACTTCAAATCACAGTCAGAACCACAGTCTATTTAACCTGACTCTCGCCAGATGTATTTATCTCCGCCTAGCTCCACTCACATCCATCTGGGACCTCTCCCATAGAGAGTGATTTCTCCAACATATTTTATTGTCTAGCCAATCAGGACGCAGGGCTGGTGTTTCATAGATGTGACGTAGTGGAGAAGCGACCGTGAGACTGTTTTGATAGCAATGGCGGCTCGCATTGATGCTGCTATTTCTTCCGTGTTGTCCAATCTACCTAATATTGTTTCATTAAAAGAACATCAGAGAATGGCTCTGAAGGCTTTTGTTGGTGGAAATTATGTTTTCGCCCTTCTCCCGACCGGATTTGGCAAGTTTTGTTTTCCGGGGCGCGTCTGGAGCGGTTAGCGCAAACCATATTAGGAGGCCTTTAGTCTTCAACGCGGTCGGCCCGGGATCGACTCCGACCCGCGGCGCTTTGCCGCCTGTCTTCCCCCCTCTTCCTGTCAGCTCACTGTCAATAAAACGCGTGCCACTAGAGCGGCGAACACATTTTTTTTTCCTGCGCCGCTCTCACAGCGTCACGGGTTAGCTTCAGTGTGAGTGGTTGAAATAGCACATCCATAAAGATAACAGACAAGTGGCTTATCCAATCATATGCAAGGATTTTCCATAAGGCCCAGCCTTCAAAAAAAGGTAATTCCTATAGGGTAGTTCACGCATTACGTCCGCGCTACTTCCGGGTCCCGCGAGAACTGTTCTCGCATTCTATCATTACAAAACGGGTGAATTAGAGCGTGCTTTTAGTTAGTTTATTTTCGAAATGTAAACAATGCCTACGACTTGTTGTGCTCCCGGTTGCACACAGAGGCATTCCAAATCGTTGGATGTACGTTTCTTTTGTTTACCGAAGGACGAAGAAAGAGAAAGAAATGGATATTTTCAATGAAGAAGGACCCAGGCAGACAATCCCAATCGACTGTGGGAGCAATCATACCCCGGCAGAATTTGCAGTCTACACTTCATCTCCGGTAAATACAACTTAATTTTGCACTGGTCATTGTTCTGCTTAAATAATTAAAGCTGCAAGCGGCGTCGATCGGCCCTGCAGCCAAGCGCCGCTCTGGCCTATTGGCCACCGCGGGGGTTCATGCACCGCCGGCTGCCAGCCACCGCAGATGCTGTAACGCATTTTCCCCGCCCGTCCACGGGGCGATACACACGAACGCGTTGGGCAGCGCTCCCCCACAACTCACAAAAAAATCTGGTGCAGATCGGTCGATGCAGCGAGGAGATACAGCCGTTGAATAATGATAATGCATTTGGCCACCGGGCCAGACTAAATCGTTTGGCCAGCATTCACAGACTCGCTATCTGGATGGTATCTGGCAATCTGATACCATCAACCATCAACTTACTCTTAAAAACGATCTTGTGATACGTTACCTAAAGAAGAAAAATACGTTGAGAACTCGTCGTTTGCTATTGGTACCTTCCAGTCTGGCGCGCAGGCGCGAAAAGCCCGGATGAAAACAATAGCAGTGAACTACCTTATGGAGATGTCCCAGATGGATGTGAGTGAAGCTAGGCGGAGCGACATCAATCTGGCGAGAGTCAGGTTACAGTCTATTAGTCCAGTTATTATTTATGTTGATTGAAAGCTTTAAATCACAAAGTTTTTTTCTCCTGAAACATTTATCAGAATCAGTTCATATTCACTAGCAGAGAGTGGATTAATGGAGAACTGTTTCTGACTGCAGTTCTGTTATTGTTCTCACAGTAAACTGGATCCAGAACCCGACCTGGTCCAGATGCTTCAGGTTCTGGTCTCTTTGCAGCCTGCAGAGCTCCTGCAGCTCCTCCATGTAGGAGGGTCATAAAGCTCAGACTGCAGGAAGTTAGATTTGTTTAGAGGATCAAAGTGCAGCTCTGGTTCTGATCAGAAACATGTATCATATATCAGAGCTCTGATTAATCCCCCGTATGTTCCTAACAGAGCACTTCGCTCTCAGACTGCAGGTCTGCTGGTGGTTCCTAGAGTCTCTAAAAGTAGAATGGGAGGCATATCCTTTAGCTATCAGGCTCCTCTCCTGTGGAACCAACTCCCAGTTTTGGTCCGTGAGGCAGACACCCCGTCTACTTTTAAGACTAATCTTAAAACTTTCCTTTTTGACAAAGCTTATAGTTAGAGTGGCTCATGTTACCCTGAGCTACCTTTATAGTTGTGCTGCTATAGGCTTAGGCTGCTGGAGGACATCAGGGTCTATTTCTCTCACTTTGCTGAGTTCGCTTACTGTTCTCCAATTTGCATTGTTTGTTGTTATTTCAGCTTTTAACTTTATGTTCTCTCTCTTTTCTCTTCATAGTAGGTACACCTGGTCTGCCGTTTTGTTAGCTGTGACATCATCCAGGGAGGACAGATCACTAGCTTTTACCATCTAATGTAGAACAGATTACTGGATCAATGTGTGCTTCTGTGCTTTTTTGTCTGTCTTGTTGTGTCTCTGCTCTGTCTTCTGTAACCCCCAGTCGGTCGAGGCAGATGACCGTTCATACTGAGCCTGGTTCTGGTTCTGCTGGAGGTTTTTCCTTCCCT
This sequence comes from Fundulus heteroclitus, assembly GCF_011125445.2. Taxonomy (NCBI): domain Eukaryota; kingdom Metazoa; phylum Chordata; class Actinopteri; order Cyprinodontiformes; family Fundulidae; genus Fundulus; species Fundulus heteroclitus. The sequence continues at coordinate 18,861,275 of NC_046372.1, forward strand.
ATATGGGGAGTTTTTCTTTCCACTGTTGCTTCATGCTTGCTCAGTATGAGGGATTGCTGCAAAGCCATGGACAATGCAGACGACTCTTCCTGTGGCTCTACGCTTCTTCAGGAGTGAATGCTGCTTGTCGGGACTTTGATGCAATCAACTGGTTCCCTTATATAGGAAATTGTATGACCAATCTGTATAATCTGATTGAATTTGATTTTGGAAAGTGCCTTGAGATGACGTGTTTCAAAAATTGGCGCTATATATATATATATATATATATATATATATATATATATATATATATATATATATATATATATATATATATATATATATATAATTATTTTTTTTAATTTAGATTACTTGTTTATTTTTTAAGTGAGTCCGTCATTGAAAAAAAATTAAAACAGGTCATTATCCTGGTTAAATATTAACTTTTCATTGATTACAGAGATCATTCAGTTTTATCAAAGCAGGTAAACAGGAAGAATATAAATTCAAAAACTGATTGAAACCACATCAGAGGTGGCTTTAGAGCAGATAAAACAAGGAGCATGAAGGTTTTGGAAAGGTCTTCCCAAACTCCTGACATCAGTGCTGTTGACATTTTGTGGACTACACTGCAGGTTCACTATGACATTTATAAAGAGAGACTTTACAGATATAACTTAAAACTGAAAAATGCAAGAGAATCTTTCTTCTCTGAGATCATCAACGAAAACATTAATAATACTCACACTTTATTTGCCACGGTCGACAGGTGAACAAATCCCCCTGTGTCCAGTGCTTCTGAACTCCTCTACACCAGAGCCTGTTCTAATTTATAACAGAAGTATAAATAAAAATGTTTGTGCCTGCAGAATTTGCTAACTTCTTTATAAAGAAAATCCTAAACATTAGAGGATCAGTCTGTACATCCATATCAAGTTCATAACCAAAGCTGTCTCAAACTAGAACTTATCTTGACAAAATGTCTCAATTCAACCAAATAAATTACAAAAGCTAAGAGAAAAAAATTCACCAGCTATATATATATATATATATATATATATATATATATATATATATATATATATATATATATATATATATATATATATATATATATATAGACCACTATGAATGTAAATAAGACACCATATGCCCATTCCTCTTTCCTTTTTTTTTTGTATTTTTTGGTATTCTTTTTGATCGATTGTATATATGAAGATTCACTGTGTATAACTGAATGCACCTTCCCTACTCTGCACCTTCTTGTATGAGCTGATGTGACGAGTGAATTTCTCCATTGTGAGATCAATAAAGACTATCTTTTCTTATCTTAAGTTCCTCCTCCTGCTGTATGGAGGACCAATCCTGCCATAATTAAAAATACACACAGAAATAAATGAAGGACTTAATAATATAAAATGGCTTAAGAAAAGTGTCTAATAATATTAATTTGTGTGCCATTTAATGTGACAAAATAATAAAAATAAGATATTTCTTCAACAATTCATCAATTATTCATCAAAAAATATATATTTTAACTTACACTTTTATTTTTACTTTTCTTCTTGCTTTTATGCTGACTTATTTTTAACCCTTGTATTTCTGAAACAATCATTTATTTCTGCCTCTAACATTTCTAGCTGTTTTTTTACCCAAAGGATTTACACCTGCCCTTTTATTTCCTTTTCCCGTTTTTCCACTTTGTGTATTTCTAGTTCTTGTATTTAAAGCAACATTTTTAAAGCATGTTTTTACTCCACCATAAATATTTCTTTCTATTTTATTTTAAACTTATATTTCTGAAACATATATTTATTTCTGCCTCTAACTTTTCTAGCTGTTTTTTTACCCAAAGGATTTACGCCTGCCCTTTTATTTCCTTTTCCCCCTTTTCCACTTTGTGTATTTCTACTTCTTGTTTTTAAAGCAACATTTCTAAAGCATGTTTTTCCTCCACCATAAATATTTCTTTCTAATTTATTTTAAACTTATATTTCTGAAACAATCATTTATTTCTGCCTCTAACTTTTCTAACTGTTTTTTTACCAACCCAATTTTTGCCTGCCCTTTTTATTTCCTTCTCCCTTTTTTCCACTTCTTGTATTTCTACTTGGTGTTTTTTTACTTCCTCTTTTTCCACTTTGTTTATTTCTACTTTGCGTTTTACTTCCTCTTTTTCCACTTTGTGTATTTCTACTTCGTGTTTTTTTACTTCTTCTTTTTCCACTTTGTGTATTTCCACTTCATGTATTTCTACTTGGTGTTTTTTTACCTCCTCTTTTTCCACTTCGTGTATTTGTGCTTCGTGTTTTATTACTTCCTCTTTTTCCACTTGGTCTGACTGCAGCTGTTAATGTTAATACGATGGCAGGGAGGGAGGGGGGAGAGGGGGGCGGTGTCACCGGCAAAGCTTCACAACTATTGGCTAAGGCCTGCCTCCCCGGAAACGAGCCTGCATCAGCTGGCCGCTTTCCCAGAATGCACCGCGGCCGCAGCTTGCTTATGGACAGCGCTAACAGAGATCACAGTGGTAAGTTAAAAAATACCTTTTCTGCTGCTGTTGTTCTTTAAAAGTACGTTTGAGGCAACAACATTATACTTTTAAGCTTCCCTATATGGCCTGTTTACAGAGTTAGTGTGTAATTTAAAAAGAACAAGTCCGACATGAGTGGACCACAGTGAACCGCAGATTCATTCGGGAGCGTCAGAAAGCTATGGTGCGTTCAGGAGCATGGGACATTTCATATTTACAAGGAAAGAGGCATAAAACGGAACAGAACTTCACTCATACAATATTTTGTCTATCCAGAAACAGTGTGGGCTTTCTTACAATACTGAATGCTCTATAATTGTATTTCGGTTATTTTTTTATTATGCACACCTGCTAGCTTTTTATTCTGAAACTTCTAATGTCCCATGCTCCTGAATGCACCATAGCTTTCTGAATGCGCTGTGCTGTGTAGATAGATTCACGTCTGATCTTCCGCTTAAGACAAAGCTTTGCAGTTTCAAAACTCATGTCGGCTCTCACGGATTACTGTTGTGTGAATGACAAGAGACCACAACAAATAAATCAGCCATTCCTCTAGGCAACGCAAAAGTATTCTGAGGTAACGCAAAAAAATATATATTTTCCCCATGTCCCCTAAAGGGCTCTGTATACACTTCCCTCGGCCTTGTCGTGTGTCAAGTGCTGCTGGTTCTGATGCCGTTTTTTGTTGTTTTAATTCGGCAAAACGTTCATTTGTTTTGTGTTTATCTCACTGACTTGAGTTGCTTTGCTAGCCCAACTGTGCCAACTGGTAGTCATTTTAAGATTAACATGCCTATTTCCTACTTTTATCTTAAACAAAAACATTGAGGATGGTATTGAACAAGTGATAAGGTTGAAATTGTGACCATTTCTCTATAACTCATGGGAAAACGAAAACACAATTTTAACATAACATTGCAGGGTTAGGGTACTTTGTTGTACCTACTGACCACAGCATTGATCATTAAGATAGGAAAAGTAATTTCTGTCTGCCCACTTTTACAGTGATTAATCTATAAATTATGTGCAGTTAGTTCAGTTCATTCTTAGTGAAATGGCAAAATTAATCAATACATCTTACAATGAGAATCTGTACATTATAAAAACACTAGAGAAGAGAAGCCATTTGTTACATTTGCTATACTTGACTAGTTTTACAGGACTATACATTTTACTTTTTCTTTCTTGAGAACTATATTAATTTACATGTTAACCAGGTATAGTTTTATGATATGAAAAGGTGAGAAATTAAAAACCAATTATGGTAACATTTGGCATTTTTTATTTACAGGAAGAAACACCAACAAAACATGTGAGGATAAGGAGAGTGCTGGTGACCCTCTTCTGGCTGGCGGCGGTGCATCCTATAGGGAAACAGCCGACATCTTTGTGATGCCCATGTGTGCCAGGTGGTGCACAGAGTCATGAACTCCTTGATGGGGATCATTAAAAAAAAAATTTCTTCCCAAAAAGACAAGATTTGGAGGGAGTGGGTGCTGGTTTTGCCCGCCTTGCCGGGATCGAGGCGCTCAAAGGAGCAGTCGGTGCCATTGGTGGGTGACGTGCGAATTGTTCCACCTGCAGAGCCACAAAAGAAATGTTATTTAAACAGAAAACTCTTCCCTTCAATCATCCTGCAGGGTGTGTGTGACGCACGGGGAAAGATTTTGAATGTTTACATCGACAATGTAGGCTTTGTCCATCACTCACTGGTACTGTGGCGCTCTCCGTTGTATAAAAATGCTTTATACCCACCTAAGGGATTTTTTTTCTACACTGCAATGGTGCGTTCCCATGCCTCCTGGACCCAATCACCTCCCTGACGCCCTATCGCCCGCCAGTTGCCATTAAGATCTCTTACCTTCTTGTCCTTAAATAGAGCCAACAATGACACAAAATTGATACATAGATTATATTAATTGGATAGAACATTAAGACATATCAGCATATTACCTAAATTACAAGTTATTTTATATTTGGTACAGGTCAAGTGGAGGCACGCCACTACAGGCACCACGCCAAGGCGAGAAACATCATTGAGCGTGCCTTTGGTAGTCTGAAGACACGGTGGCGTTCCATTTTCTTTAGGGCGCTGGAGGTCCGCCCGACATTTGCCCCAAAAGTTATCGCCGCCTGCTGCATCCTCCACAATATTAGTATAGAGGCAGGGGACCAGCTTGACGTGGAGGAGGAGGAGGTTTACCCAGAAGAGGACAGCATCCGGCGGCTGAAGACAGCAAGCTGTCTGGAAGCTGCCTCCGAGCCAGACTGGCAGCCCGGCAGAGCTGGCTGCATGTTTAAGTGAACAAGCCTACATGTGACCTAACCTAGATCAGTTGTAGTTATGTACACATGCTGCTTCATTTCATTTTTTTTCCACTACCTGTAAAACAAATTAAATCAGTAAATTAATTTCCATTCCTGTTATTTATCAATTGTATGTTTGTGGGTGTTCTCTTTGTCCATGGTGTTTATAAAAGTTAATTATTTGTTTTAAATCTTATGTTAATTGTTCTGAACATGTTACATCTTGACTCTGTTCCAAAGTAAAATCATTTGTATAAAATAAATGTCTTTTTACACTGTTACAATTGTTTTCTTTCCCCTCTCAATTCTCTGTGTCCTTGCTCAAAAGAAACTCACTTAGATAAGAAAAACATTTATAGATTTTATTTAAAACTTGTCAAGTTTTTCTAAAAGGGACAAATATTTATTGGCCCTTTTGGTAGCCAAAATCACACAAAATCACTAATTGAATAGAAAACAAGTTTAGTGTCACAAGAGCTGAACATAAACATTTAGGCAGACATAAATAAAAATTACTTACTGCCATTCGGTTTTGGAGGAGTTCCTCCTGCCTGTAAATAGGCCCTCATTGGGAATACGCCAGTTGATGAGGGCCTGGGTTCCTTCTGTGGTCCCTGTTTAAAATATAAATGTCAATTATGTAATACTTCATAATAAAAGATGAACAGACAACAGAACCCACGTTAAACCTAAAAGCTAGGCAATATTACGACTGCTTCTGCTATGTGTAACTAACATGACACTCGCAGACCGAACATATTTTGTAACCTATATAATAGCTGATAACTAACTGCTTCTGCTTATGCGTTTTGTCCTTAATGCTGCTGTCGTCCTTGGGAGATAATTTATTCCAGCAAGTATTGAGTTAATAAAGCAACTCAAGTCAGTGAGATAAACACAAAACAAATGAACGTTTTGCCGAATTAAAACAACAAAAAACGGCATCAGAACCAGCAGCACTTGACACACGACAAGGCCGAGGGAAGTGTATACAGAGCCCTTTAGGGGACATGGGGAAAATATATATTTTTTTGCGTTACCTCAGAATACTTTTGCGTTGCCTAGATAGGCCGGTAGCTGAAAACTGTAGCGTTCACTTTCGTTCCTGTATTCGTGGAACTACTCTATTATTGTCTTAAATGATAGATCATATATTCAAATGCCTAGAATAAAAAGTTCTCCACACAAAATCGCGCACAAGGCAAGTTACAGCCAGTTTAAGACGAGAAAATGTCGTAATATTTAGGTCGCGACCGGCCGCTGCTTAACCAATCAGGTGACCTAAGTAGGTCGTGACGTCATCAAACAACATGGCGGCGCTCATAGTGAACAAATGTGTTTATTCGGGATAGGAAGAAAATCCAGCGGAAACATTGTAAATATGGAATGTGAATGCCTTTTGCATGTTGCCGGGAATGACGGAGAACACACAGAACCATTTACTCAAACGAGGTGGGAAACTTTTCGTAGTTTTTGCCGTGTTTGGGCTGATTTAGCCGGCGATGAACGGACGATTGCCGATAACGCGCTTCCCCTCCTCTCCTTCGAATTTGATGATATACCAAGCCACATTGGCTACCACCCGACCTGTTATCGCCGATTTACCGACAGGAAGCGAATAAATGCTGCCCAGAAACGAAAGCACGAGCCCGTATCTGATGAACAGGACATTAATAAGTTGCCCTATATCCAATCACCAAAAACGACTGAGATCAAGAGAAGAGATCGCCATCGGATTTGCCCCTCCTCAACAAGATAATCCAAAAGCTGGTCATAGCCAGCCAAGAAAACATGTGCTGCCAGCTGTCTGCATTATATGCAAAATAAGAGAGAAGTTTGAGACTGTCAGTAATTTGCCAGAGGGTGAAACTTGTCAAGGCAGAGACTGTTGATGGTGGTAAGTTAATACTTTCTCTGTAATCTATTGTTAAATTTTTTCTTAAATTTAGTGGATGTATGTCTTGTCTCTATCTTTAGCCATGCGGATAGAAACATATTTAGGCCTATAGGAAAAAGGTTTAATAATGTCATCATAAAGCTTATGTTTGTTTGGCTCTGCTATGTTGATAAATGCAATTTTCTTGGAATGATGCCCCACGGTATAGATTTTTTTGTAAATATGTACCATGATGCGGTTTATATTGACGTGTCGTATAATAAATATTTTATATTTCTAGGATTGTTGCGAAAAGCAGCAGAAGCAAAGAAGGATGAGAGTGTGCTTGTACACATAAGAGATAAGGACTGTGTAGCTCTTGAGGTCTCCTATCACAGAACCTGCTATGGATCATACACCAAATTCTTGACAAGATCTAAATCAGAAAGGTATATTATGAAATTTCTCTCATTGTTACTGACAAGTTTTGAAATTAGGATTTGTTACGTTTGATGTAGACCTACCCTGATGATAAATAACTGGCACATAACATAGCCAGCCGTATGTGAGTTTTTGTTGTGCCTCTCTATTTACTCATATTTCATTTCACTTTTTAATTCCAGTCAGACACCAGATGGAAGATTGTCTGAAGGTTACAAAGAGTTTTGCAGAACCGTTGTTAAACAGAGACTGATAAGTAACCAGGAAGTTCTACGAATGTCAACATTGGTAAACATCTCATAATCGATGGTATGGCACTCATCCAGAGTTTGCAAAATATCCCAGCAACCTTTGGGGAGCTTGGTGATCTGATACTAACCCAGGTCATCCAACAAGCACAGAAGTCGGGCTGCAGCAGAGTGGATTATGTTACAGACCGTTATCCGGCCATCAGTACAAAAAACACTGAGAGAATGAGAAGAGCATCTGATGGTTCTTAAAAGATTCAGATCCATAGTAAGCAGCAAATGACTAGTGGGGACAACAAGGAGGCACTGGAAGAATTTCTGTACTCATGTTAGGCAGAGGGAGACTTCAAAAGTGTGAAAAAAACAATAGATGTCTATTTGACACATGGATCAATGTGTCACCTCATAAGAGTAACAGCAGGTTCTTCACATATCAGTGTCAGTGATTATGTAGCGATATTTGTGCCTTCTGATTGAACCAATCCGAGCGTGCAGTGAGACAACACGTGCACGCTCAAAACCGGTCTGGCGCGAGTTCAAATCTGAAAAACTCTTCTCAATCCACCGTCCTCGCGCTCAGTTCCATCTGTGCTCGCGTGCTCGACCTGCTCATTCCACGCGCAAGCACAAATACTGCAATCAGATGGATTAAATCAAAATGCTGCAGCTTTTGGCAGAAACTACTAAACATAATGGTGGGATTGAAGGTAAAAAATAAAAATAAATAAACAGTTTAATATTTTTGCCTAAAATATTTAGACTAAAATATTTGAGTTACTAAGAGTTACTAAGTGAGGTGTGAAAAATTATTTTGTCTCTTTTCTTTCCAGCTTCTTTCTTCTGATCATAATCATCATCATTGTCATCATTATTTGAAAAGCACTTTAGATAAGAGATACATCAGATAAGAGATAACATCTAATAAAATGACTTGGCTAAACACTCAACAATAAAAAAAAAAAAGATAAAAAAAAAAAAAAAAAAAATAATAATAATAATAATAATAATAATAACTATAAAACACAATATAACCAGCCGGAACTGCAGAAATATGAGTACCAAGAAAAATATTTAACAATTCATGATTTGCAAAGACAAATTGATTCGAGTTTTGATGGTTTCCTCGTCTTCACCTTTATCTCATCCTATAGATCTCTTTCTCATTCAGTTCAGGACTTTCCTTGGGTCTATATTAAAATCCTACAGTAGAGTAATGAAATGTTGATTCTGGATGTAGTGTAGGAATTTCTTTAACATAAACCAAAAGAATATTTTACATTACCCCCCAGAACCTGAAAAAAATCTTTAAAAAAGAGACAACAATATTTCCACACCTCACTTAGTAGCTCAAGGAAATATTTTTGACTAAATATGTTAGGTAAAAATATTAAACTGTTTATTTTTCTTTTTTTCCTTCAATACCACCATTACGTTTAGTAATTTCTGCCAAAAGCTGCAGCATTTTGATTTAATCCATCTGAATGCAGTGTTTGAAGCCATACTCTGATCACTGCAAAAACGGAACTAAAAATAAGTAAAATGTTCTTAAAATTTGCGTATTTTTCCTTGATTTGAGCAGGTAAATAAAATCATCTGCCAATAGAATAAGATTTTTGCACTTAAAATAGGAACAATTCATCTCCATCATCTTATTTCAAGTGATGCATATCTAATTATCTTATTTTAGGGGTCAAAATACTCATTCCATTGGCAGATAATCTTATTTACCTGCTCAAATCTAGGACAAAAACACAAATTTTAAGAATATTTTACCTATTTTTAGATCCCTTTTTGCAGTGATTGGATGGAAAGAAACTTGTCTGTGATTGGCTGGTGAGGAGGACAGTTTTTGAAGTCGCGAGCGCAGAGACAGAGTTGAGCGAGCGGAGAAACAGTCGAGCGAGCGCACAGCTGGTGTTGAACGTGGAATGCGCAGGTTGAGCGCACGAGCAGAGATGGAACTGAGCGCGAGGACAGTGGGTTGAGAAGAGTTTTTCAGAGTTGAGCGCGCACCAGACCGGTTTTGAGCTCACGCGTGTTGTCTCACTGCGCTCTCTGATTGGTTCCTGCTCGCTCAATCAGAAGCCACAAATATCGCTCCATAAGTGATGAGCTCTGTTGTCAGCATGAGGAGGCAGACACTCGGCTCTTGCTTCATGCTCGACATGCATCAGCTGTATGAGACTATAGTGAATAAAAGTCCTGATACTGATGTAGCTGTTATGTCAGTAGGGTTACAGTCTCAGATTGGTGGACAATTGTACTTTGCCACTGGTGTTAAGAACAGGACTCGGATCTGAAGATAGCATCATCTCTTGGACCTGCTGATTGTGATGCACTCATTGGCTTCCATGTTTTCACTGGATGTGACTCCACAAGCTCTTTTCATGGAAAAGGCAAAACAAAAGCATTCAAGACTGCTGTGGAAAGTGCAACATTCCTCACAGCATTTGCAAAGCTTGGTGAGAACTTTTACCCAAATTTTGACACTTTCAAATATCTTGAAGTGTATGTGTGTTCCATGTATGGACAGTAAATGAGTAGTGGAGTGGATGAAGCAAGGTACAGGATTTTCTGCACTAACCCAAGCGAAACAAGTATGCCACCAATCAGTGATGCATTGAAGTTACACTTCAGACGTGCCAATTACCAAGCGACTTACACAGACTTTCGTTGTCTGCTACAATTGGAGCCCCATCACCAACCGATCATGGCTGGGAGATGATAAATGCAGAACTCTGTATAAAGTGGATGACTAAACAGGCAACACCAGATTCCGTTCTTGAATTTGTGCATTGTGCTTGTAAGACTAACAAATGTCAGGCTGGGAGATGCTCCTGTCTAAAAGTTAATCTGGCATGTACTGAGTTGTACAAATGTATTGATTGTGACAATGATAAAGAAGTCGGAGTTGACAATGATGCCTCTGATGATGACTCTGAAATAGAGTAAACTCAATTTGATACCCATCAGTTTCATCAATATTGCCATATTGTCTTTTTCATAATATAAATTGGTTACCTGTGCTCTGAAATTAAAATTTTATCATTAAAATCTAATGATAAATATGTATATCTAAGTGTATGTCATTGTTGTTGGGGCTGATATTTAATTTCCAATTTTAGTGAATATAAATATGTTACCTGTGCTCTGAAATTAAAATGCGATGATTAAACTCTAATGATAAATATGTACATCTAAGTGTCTGTCATTGTTGTTGGGGCTCATATTTAATCTCCTATTTTAGTTAGTAATTGCTGGAATGGTAAATAAGTGCCTTATAAACAATTTTAATACTGGATTCGATGTAAAATATCAGTAGGCCTACTTTTAAATGTGAAATTGAAAAGCCATGGGTGCAGCTCAGCCTAAGGCCTTAATTTCTTGAAAACGTGCAGTTTTCATATCACTTTAACTCAGAAGTCATTTGAGTGAGCTATTCAAAGCCTGTAATATTTGCAGAAAGTATTTAGATACACCAGATAAAAGAAACTTGGTTTTCATTCTTCTCTTCTGAAAAAAATGGGAAGCACTTAAAATTAAGGGAAAACCCAGATTTGTCACGTTTTTCAAAAAGTTGGCTCTTTCAACACCTTGTAACTTATGAATGTGCAGGTTTCACATGGAGAACTTTTAATTATGAGTTTAGTCCCTAGTAATGATTGAAAAAATGCAGAAATAGTTTAGTTCCAGAGTCACAGGAACGAAACTCAATTTAGAGCAACCCTACAGATTACAGCTACCGGCCTAAGAGGAATGGCTGATTTATTTGTTGTGGTCTCTTGTCATTCACACAACAGTAATCCGTGAGAGCCGACATGAGTTTTGAAACTGCAAAGCTTTGTCTTAAGCGGAAGATCAGACGTGAATCTATCTACACAGCACAGCGCATTCAGAAAGCTATGGTGCATTCAGGAGCATGGGACATTAGAAGTTTCAGAATAAAAAGCTAGCAGGTGTGCATAATAAAAAAATAACCGAAATACAATTATAGAGCATTCAGTATTGTAAGAAAGCCCACACTGTTTCTGGATAGACAAAATATTGTATGAGTGAAGTTCTGTTCCGTTTTATGCCTCTTTCCTTGTAAATATGAAATGTCCCATGCTCCTGAACGCACCATAGCTTTCTGACGCTCCCGAATGAATCTGCGGTTCACTGTGGTCCACTCATGTCGGACTTGTTCTTTTTAAATTACACACTAACTCTGTAAACAGGCCATATAGGGAAGCTTAAAAGTATAATGTTGTTGCCTCAAACGTACTTTTAAAGAACAACAGCAGCAGAAAAGGTATTTTTTAACTTACCACTGTGATCTCTGTTAGCGCTGTCCATAAGCAAGCTGCGGCCGCGGTGCATTCTGGGAAAGCGGCCAGCTGATGCAGGCTCGTTTCCGGGGAGGCAGGCCTTAGCCAATAGTTGTGAAGCTTTGCCGGTGACACCGCCCCCCTCTCCCCCCTCCCTCCCTGCCATCGTATTAACATTAACAGCTGCAGTCAGACCAAGTGGAAAAAGAGGAAGTAATAAAACACGAAGCACAAATACACGAAGTGGAAAAAGAGGAGGTAAAAAAACACCAAGTAGAAATACATGAAGTGGAAATACACAAAGTGGAAAAAGAAGAAGTAAAAAAACACGAAGTAGAAATACACAAAGTGGAAAAAGAGGAAGTAAAACGCAAAGTAGAAATAAACAAAGTGGAAAAAGAGGAAGTAAAAAAACACCAAGTAGAAATACAAGAAGTGGAAAAAAGGGAGAAGGAAATAAAAAGGGCAGGCAAAAATTGGGTTGGTAAAAAAACAGTTAGAAAAGTTAGAGGCAGAAATAAATGATTGTTTCAGAAATATAAGTTTAAAATAAATTAGAAAGAAATATTTATGGTGGAGGAAAAACATGCTTTAGAAATGTTGCTTTAAAAACAAGAAGTAGAAATACACAAAGTGGAAAAGGGGGAAAAGGAAATAAAAGGGCAGGCGTAAATCCTTTGGGTAAAAAAACAGCTAGAAAAGTTAGAGGCAGAAATAAATATATGTTTCAGAAATATAAGTTTAAAATAAAATAGAAAGAAATATTTATGGTGGAGTAAAAACATGCTTTAAAAATGTTGCTTTAAATACAAGAACTAGAAATACACAAAGTGGAAAAACGGGAAAAGGAAATAAAAGGGCAGGTGTAAATCCTTTGGGTAAAAAAACAGCTAGAAATGTTAGAGGCAGAAATAAATGATTGTTTCAGAAATACAAGGGTTAAAAATAAGTCAGCATAAAAGCAAGAAGAAAAGTAAAAATAAAAGTGTAAGTTAAAATATATATTTTTTGATGAATAATTGATGAATTGTTGAAGAAATATCTTATTTTTATTATTTTGTCACATTAAATGGCACACAAATTAATATTATTAGACACTTTTCTTAAGCCATTTTATATTATTAAGTCCTTCATTTATTTCTGTGTGTATTTTTAATTATGGCAGGATTGGTCCTCCATACTGCTGCTGCATTGATGTTTTAACCACAGTTTTCTTGAAGAAAGTTTTTCCTGTCATAGCGTCTGATTTGACTCAAATAATAAACACGTCCCTTCTCTCATGAGTTTTCCCCCAGTTCCTAAAAAGACCATTTATCAAACCGCTGTTGAAAAAGAACAATTTAGAAAAACTACTTCTGCAGAACTACAGGTCCATTTCAAACCTCCCCTTTATCAGTAAAATTATTGAAAAAGCTGTGTTTCAACAATTAAACACCTTCTTAATAATGACCAGCCGCTTTGACGTTTTCCAGTCAGGTTTCCGTGCTCACCACAGTACAGAGACCGCCCTTATCAAGGTGTTTAATGACATCCATATAAATACTGACTGTGGAAGAACCACAGTGCTGGTTCTATTGGACCTCAGTGCAGCATTTGATACTGTTGATCACTCCATTCTGTTAGAACATCTGGAGAACTGGGTCGGCCTTTCTGCTACAGCTCTCCACTGGTTTAAATCCTACTTAAAGGACTTTTAGTGTCAGTAGGTAACTTTACATCAGAGATGACAAAAATCACATGTGGGGTTCCCCAAGGCTCCATCCTGGGTTCCTCCTGTTCAATATCTACATGCTCCCTCTATCTTAGATGATAAAAAAACAACATCAGCTACCATAACTATGCAGACGACACACAGCTCTACATCACCATGTCACCAGGTGACTATGAACCAGTTCAGACACTGAATAAATGCTTAGAAGAAATCAATACGTGGATGTGCCAAAATTTTCTTCAATTGAATAAAAACAAAACTGAAGCAATTTCTGGACCAATAGAGGAGAGATCCAGAGTTAGCTCACAGCTTCAGCTGCTTCAGCTAGGAACCACTGATCAGGCCTGAAACCTGGGAGTAGTGATGGACTCAGACCTGAACCTCCAAAAGCATCTAAAGACAATTACAAAGTGGACCTTCTAGAACCTGGAGAACATTTCCAGGATTAAAGGACTGATGTCTCAGCAGGATCTGAAAAAACTAATCCATGCGTTTATCTTTAGTAGAACTGATCACTGCAACGGTGTTTTCACAGGTCTGCCTAAAAAGTGGATCAGAACGCTGCAGCTGATCCAGAACCTGCTGCCCGCGTCCTCACTAAGACTAAGAACATAGAGAACATGGACCCGGTTCTGAAGTCCTCACTAAGACTAAGAAAGTAGAGAACATGGACCCGGTTCTGAAGTCCTCACTAAGACTAAGAACGTAGAGAACATGGACCCGGTTCTGAAGTCCTTCTCTGGCTCTCTGGATCTCAGAGAATAGACTTTAAAATACTTCTGTTAGTCTATAAATCCCTGAATTAGCACCTAAATACATCACAGACTTGTTATCAGTGCATCAACCCTCCAGACCACTCAGGTCTTCTGGTTCTGGTCTACTCTGCAGAACCAGAACCAGAACAGAACGTGGAGAAGCAGCATTTAGTTCCTATGCTCCACTGATCTGGAAAAAACTTCCAGAAAACTGTAAAAGTGTTGAAAGCCTGAGTTCTTTTAAATAAAGATTAAAAACACATTTGTTTAGGATTGCCTTTGACTGTTCTATTTAAACTGAAACATGATTAGTTCAAGTTTGCAGTTAGACTGTTTCTAATATTTGCTTTTAGTTTCCGTTTTCCCATGTTTTGTTTTGTTTAAAATTTTCTACATTTTATTACAACTTGCTTTTATTCTGTTTTGATTTCCCTATCATTTAATCAAATAGAGCACTTTGCATTGTCTTTTTACTGAAATGTGCTATACAAATAAATTTGCCTTGACTTCAGCAGCTTTCTAAAAGCTAAAAGAGTCCAAACCCTATAGAAATAGAAGCAGTTTGTTTAAAAGTCTGGCTGCAGCAGTTTGGAGAGATTGGTCTCCTCAGGTTCTGAAGCGTGTCCAGAATCCACTAGAAGGTTCTGATAAGATGAGCTCATACTACAGGAGGAGGAATATGGCTGAATGAATTAATCAACATAGGAAGGAGTCTGTCCATGTACAGCTCTGAAGGTTAAGACTAAAATTTAAAATTAAATCTAAATCAGATTGGCAGCCAGTGGAACGACGTTAAAACAGGTTGAATGAGTTCCTCTGTTTCAGTCAGTCGCCTTGCAGCAGAGTTTTGGACAATCTGAAGACCAGCCGATCTCTTCCTGTTGAAAGAAGTAAACAGATTGTTACAATAGTCCAGTCATGCAGAGACAAAAGCTTGAATTATATTCTGAGGTTTTGAGATATTCCTCAAATAAAAAAAAAGTTTATTACTGTCCGTTTTAAATGATGCTCCATATAAAATAAATCTCAGACTACAGTTTCAATGCCCATTTGTCCTCTGATAAAAACACAACTAAGAAGGTTTCAGTTCCAGTCTTGAACCAACAGAGAAAAGCAAACTGTCCTGAAGATCTTGGAGGTGACTGAGGAGATTGGACTCATCATTTAGCTTCAACCTCCTGTTGCTTCTCTCTTTTTCTTCTTCTCTGCTCTCTGTGGAGGACAGCTGAGTCTCTTCCTCAGTCTCCTGATTCTGCTGCAGCCTGGAGCGTTCAGTTATAGTTGGACCTCCAGGCCAGTTGATGGTTCCTGTGTAGGATCAGAGGATTTTAGACCAAACCTTAAATCTGAAAATAAAATAATGTGACGTTAAAATGAAACTGATATTTGACTTCCATCACAGATAATGAACAAAATCAGTTCAGAGGCGTCACTTCATGATGGCAGCGGTCTTTAAGTCAACCTATGAGACACGTGTTGAAGATCTGTAGCCACAACTGACAACTGCAGCATAAAGGATGCAGAACAAACTGATCAGTGACTGTGAACTGGAATATAAATATCTGCTCAATCTGACAGCTGATGCTGGTAAAATACTTTGTGTGTAAAAGATGAATTAATTATTCTATCAATCAGTGGAGACCGAGTGAAATGATCGACTCAGAGATGCAGAAGAAATTCTAAGTAATTCAGATTATATGTAGCGTTCTGAACAGAGACTCTGCTGTTCATTAAACAATTTCTGTGTTTTTTATAATAAGTTTAATTTATCCCAGAGGAATGAACCTGGACGGTTTCAGATCCTGCTATACAGAGATCAGAGTTGACGAGGCAAAGTAAAAAATGCTTTTGATCCCAGGTTCTGATCATATAAACGGAGCGCTAAAGGAGATAAAGTCCTTACAGAGAATCCTGTAGCTGGACTGCCTCAGTGACATGTGAGAGGATAAATAAGGTGGGAAAAATCCAAGGATACCTTTATAGATGAAAAGGTACGAATGCATGAGTTTAAAGATTGATAATGATGCCAGTTGGACAATATAAAGTACAGATGTATTCATAGAAACAGCATCACAGTAATCTAACAGAGGCAGGAAGGTCATTAAGACAAGATGCTTCCTGCACTGAGAGAAAAGCAAGATTTATTTCTGAAGAAAAACTCTATTTTGATCTTTAGCTTCTTTACATGTTCAATATGTGACTAAAATTAAATATTAAAGTTATATTAAAGTAAGAAAAATACAGGAATTCCCCTGTGTTTTTTTTAGTTCCTGTTTCTCTTTAAGGTTTTGTCATTTTCATACATTTATTAAGACAAAAATATAGTCCTATATTTTGTGACTTTTTGCGATAAATTTCCATCACAAATTATTTAAAACATCATATATTTATCGATCTGAGGAAGGATCAACAAATAAGTTTAACAGAAAAAGACTGAAGCTGTGAAAGATGATCCACTAGCACCACCTGCTGGAGAAAAACTGACACAGCATATTGGTGAATTTAACTCGTGGCGGAAACTGAAAGTAATTTCCGACGTTATTGAACTGAGCTGAGACGCCATTACTGGGTGTCAGATCTCTGATGAATAAACACGGAAATACTTGGAAGATTTGAAGAAGAACCAGCTGAAACTTTTGGTGAGTTTGGCTGTTGAAATAATTCAATCCAAAATGGCTGAGAGAATCGTTCTGCTGGAAAATTTCCTGAGCTGCCATGTGTGTTCAGAGACTTTCAGAGATCCTGTGTCTCTGAGCTGCAACCACAGCTTCTGTTCAAGCTGCCTGCAGAAATTCTGGGAACAAGCTGGAAACAAGAACTGTCCCATTTGTAAAAGATCGTCAAAGGAAACTCCATCCATCAACTTCTCCCTCTGATTCGTTTTCTAAGAGGCAGAATGAAGCTTCATCTGACATGGAAAATAAGAAAGAGAAGAAGGTGGTGTGTGAGAAACACTCAGAGGTTCCTTATTGGTTCTGTGAAGACGAGCAGAGAGCTGTGTGTCCTGTCTGTGAGTTTTCTCTCCACCAGAGTCACAAAGTGGTTCCTGTAGAACAAGCAGTCAGTGAGATGAAGAAGCAGCTGAGATCTGACTTAAAGTCTCTGCAGGACAAGAGGAACACACAAGAAGAAGTGAAGATAGAATACGATGAGATGATTGAACACTGCAAGAAGCAGCTGTTATCCACAGAGAGACAGATCAGAGCAGAGTTCAACAAGCTCCACCAGTTCCTGAAAGAGGAAGAGGAGTCCAGACTGGCAGCTCTGAGGGAGGAAGAGGAGCAGAAGAGGAAGACTATCAGCAGAGAGATGAAGAGGATCCAGGTGCAGATCTCCTCTCTGTCAGACAGCATCTCTGCTGTTGAAGAAGACCTGCAGAAAGACAACGTGTCGTTCCTCAGCAGTTATAAAGCCACTCAGAGCAGAGCCAGAGGTCAGACGTCACTGTCAGATCCACAGCTGGTCTCAGGAGCTCTGATAGATGTGGCCAAACACCTGGGCAACCTGTCCTTCAGAGTCTGGAAGAAGATGAAGGAGAAGGTCCACTTCAGTCCTGTCATTCTGGACCCAAACACCGCAAATGGATTTCTCTACCTGTCTGATGATCTGACCAGTGTGAGATGTGGAGACACAAAGCAGCAGCTTCCTGATAATCCAGAGAGAAACACTAAGTACACCTCTGTTTTTGGTTCTGAAGGCTTCAGCTCAGGGAAACACAGCTGGGAGGTGGAGGTGGGAGACCATCCTGACTGGCTCATTGGTTATGTTAAAGAGTCAGTTGAGAGGAAGGGAGAGAGATCTGCTTCACCAGAGGATGGAACCTGGTGTTTACTTCATCGTGATGGAAAATACACTAATGGTGATGGTCAAACTCTCCCAGTGAAGAAGAATCTCCAGAAGATCAGAGTCCAGCTGGACTATGACAGGGGGGAGGTGTCCTTCTACGACCCTGAAGACATGTCTCACATCTACACTTACAGAGACACATTCACTGACAAACTTTTCCCTTTTTTAGGTGTTGGAGAAGCTGCTGATGCCAAAACTTCTGATCTCAAAATCTGTCAAACTGAGATTTCTGTTTAAACTTGTGTTTTTGAGTTCTCTGAAATATTAAATCTTTTTTGATTGGTGACCATCCTGACTGGTACCTGGGTGTGGTTAAAATGTCAGTTGACAGAAAGGGAGAGAGAGTGTCTTGAGATGGCATGTGTTGTGAAATGGCGGTATATAAATAAAATTGAATTCAACTGAAATGAGAATGACTTAGGTTGATTTTTACAGTGAATGTCTTACTTATAGCTCCTTTAATGAAAAAAAACAGAGTTTAACTGGAAAACTGGAAAAAAATACTGTAAAACCAATAGAATTACAGTAAATGTATCATAGAATTACGGTAAAGCTGTAATAGAATTACAGTAAATTCATCATAAAATTATAGTAAAACTGTAATAAAATTACATTAAATTACCACATAATTACAGTAAAACTGTAAATAAAATTACAGTAATCGGCTGTAAATTTTACAGTAACTGGCTGGCAACCCTGCTGCCAGTAATTTACTGTAAATTCTACAGTATTTCTTTTTACAGTGTATTGGTAAGACCATCACTGTGAGGAAGAGACTTGAGGATCAGAGTCCAGCTGGACTATGACAGGGGGGAGGTGTCCTTCTACGACTCTGAAGACATGTCTCCTGTCTACATCTACAGAGAAACTTTCACTGGAAAAACTTTTGCCTTACTTCTGCGTTGGTGAAGCTGCTGATGCCAAAACCAAGGGTATCAGCATATGGAAGTCTGAAATGGTGGTGAGATCAAACCGATTTGTTCCTTTAACAAGAAGAAAAGCTAAAATCAAGGTTTAAAACACAGAGTCGTTAGTATAAGGTGGATTTAAGTGTTTGTATAGTAACATAAAGGATCCCTAAAGTTTAAAATGTAACAACACTGAGGGACACAAGTATTTAAAGTCCCCAAAAAGCATGACTAAGAGCTTTGATTGTCTTTAGCAAACCACAAAGGCATTATTGTAGCCTTCAACATCTGATTTCATATCTCAGGAGTCCTTTTGGCTGACTCTACCTCCTCACGTAATCTTTCTAAATCCTTTGTTTCTTGGTTGCTGCTTGGAAACTCAAAGCTTGAGCTTCTTTTACAGACTTTCTGGAGGACTGAGGTTTGGTGACTACAAAGGCCTTTCCATT